>NW_004567118.1:28733333-28737474 GCF_000260355.1 Condylura cristata | reverse complement strand
ACTATGAAGCTAGCCACAGTCGCTTCAGCACAAATTCAATCCCCCCCAGGGAGGTGACCCATATTGTGCAGCAGACCACCTGTCTTGCTTCCTTCATCAGTCGGCCTGTTCTGCTCCCCACTCTGTGTCTGGTGAATCCTCTCACCACCCCTGTGCCTCTGGCCTATTTACCAGTTCTGCATGCATAAATAAATAAATCTTTAAAAAAATTAATCCATTTAAATATCTTGTTAGACTTTAGTTACTATGAACAGTAATTGTTTCTGACAATGCTAGAAAATCTTGGAATCATTTTATAAATAGCCAGAAACAGGTTTACATCATTTCCCTGAAAGCTGATGATAGTAAAAACCCTTCCCTATTCAGGCAAAATGAGACCAAGCCAAGCTTTCGGAAAAATAAGAGAAAGAAAACCTCATCCAGTTCTATGATTTCCCCCCTCTTCTGTGCGGCTATCGCTGTATTTACTCCAAAGATTCAAAATCTCTCCTAAAGTATTTTCAGCTAGTATTGATCCAGTCGTTTCCATTCTTTTCATTAAACTTCTATAAGCTTACAACATTCTGGCCTTCTGGATGTCCTCCTAGATGAATTGTCTCTTCATATACGTGGCCACTGGGATTTTCCTAGCAGTTCTTGTTGTACACCTCCCTTTTCCTACACGGAAAGAAAATAACATGGAGTTATTTTCTTGATTTCTTTTGCTTCTTGGTTGTTTTTTGTATATAAAAAAGGTACAGATTTTGTATGTTTAGTTTTTGTAACCTGCTGCTTTTCTATATTCATCTATGTGTAATATAGCATCTGTGAGTAGTTTTACTTCTTTCTTTCCAACTTGGATTCCCTTTATTTCCTATTTTTACCTGATAGCTCTTGTCAAAACTTTTAATACTAAGTTGATGTCGTGACAGTGGGTATCCTTGTCTTGTTCCTGACCTTGAGAGGAAAGTTTTCAGGTTTTCACCACTAAACATTTTATTGATTGTTGGTTATATGACACATTTAAATTTTGACCTATCAGTGGCTAATACTTAAGAATTAGTGGTTTGGGCAAAGGACATTAATAGACATTACTCCAAGAAGACATAAATATGGACAATAATCATAAGAAAAGTTGTTCAACATCACTAATCATCAGGAAAATCAGATCAAAACCACAATGAGATAACTTCACACCCATTAGAATGATGATTATCAAGTAAACAGAAAATAACAAGTGTTAGTGAAGATGTGGATGAATTAGAATCCTTAGGTTCTAGTGGGAATGTAAAATGATGCAATCACTATAGGGAACAGTTTTGGGCCTTAAAAAAATTAAACATAGTAATCACATGATCTAGAAATTCCACTTCTGTATGTGTACCTAAAAGAATCCAAAGTAGGGACTCAGGGGTAAAGGGTCATCAGAAGGAAAAATAACCAAAGACCTTTGCACAAACCATAACCTACACGTGCTACAATGATCCCTGCTTCCATAAGGGACAGATTTACAAGGGTCCAAAGAGTCACTTTTAGGAGCTACTCTAGTTGGGAAGCTTTCAGTTGGGATAAAAAAAAAAAAGACCCAATGTCAGACCTCTTTCCTTGGATGGGAAACTGTAGTTATCTCTTGTACCACTGAAGTTTTCTGTTTTGTTTTTATACAATGATCTGAATAAAAAATGCCAATGTTAAAAAAAAGAAGAGGTATTTGTATACTAATGTCCATAGCATTATTCACAATAGTCACAAGGTGGAAACAACCCAAGTGTCCACTGATGTATCAATAGATAAGCTAATATGGTATATACATACAATAGAATGTTGTTCAACCTTAGAAAGGAATGAGCCCCTCCCTGTTGGAAAATGGGTTAGGACACAGCACTGCAAAGTAGCTGCAGCCTCTTCAATGCCAGCTTGACCTCTGTCCACATGGCACGGCAGACCTCTCCTGACCTGCCCTCAGCAGTGTACTTCATTAATCTGCTTGTTCTTTTCCCCACTCTGACTCTGGTGAAGCCTCTCACCGCCCCTGCACCTCTGGCTTGTACCCCAGTTCTGTATGCATAAATAAAAAATAAATCTTAAAAAAAAAAGGAATAACAAATGAGATTCTGACATATGCTACAACATGAATCAACCTTGAAGACAATATGCTACATGAAACAAACTAGATCTGAAAGGACAAATATTGTATGATTTCACTTATGTTAGATCCCAAAAGTAGTCTGATTCATTGAGACAGAAAGTAGACTGAAGTCTACCAGGACTGAAGGAAGAGATAATGAGAGGCTACTATTCAGGCTACCATTCATTGGGCACAGGATTTCAGTTTGGGAAGATGAGAAAGTTGTGGAGACAATGGTGGTAAAGACTGCACACAATGTGGATGTACTTAGTGTCATAAAACAATACACTTGAAAATGATCAAAATGGCAATTTTATGTTGATGTGCATTTTAATATAATTTTTAAAAAGCAGATAGAATATACATCCAAACTTTTAGCCTAAAAGCAATCTTTTCTATAGCCATATGCTCTCCTTTCTTTAGAATACAAATTATATATTTTTGACATTTTCTTCACCAAAGCATCATCGGTTCCTTCCATTTTGTTGTTTGGGTCCTTGTCTACTAGGCACAACCCTTCCTTGAAGATCTGATGATCCTTGTCCACCCACTCATCTTTGGAATGAGGCAACAACTGACTGGAATTGTGTGAACAAGGTTTATCATCTGATAGACCTAATTAGACAGGACATTTCAATGGGGACTCCCACAAGAAACATGGGCTGGTCAGTTCCTCTAGAGAGAAACTTTCAGTCTCCTGGGGTGTGGAGTGGGGTGGGGAGCTCACACTTCTCTGCCAACATACTGGGAGACGTCCGGAGAAGGAGGCTCGGGCCTCGCTGTTCTGTGTGTAGTCTTTCCCTCCATCTTCAGATTTTTTTAAACTTTAGCTTTGGTGTCCTACCCTCAACTCTGGTTTTTGTCCCTACACCAAGACTCTCCCAACAAATATTTTCTGGAAATTAAATCACCCATTTTCTGTTAGTTTTAGGAAAGGTCTCCTGCTGGTTTTCTGAAGTGCAGGCGAATATCTGGAGGGAAGAAAAGTTTTGATGTTACAGGATGTTTTTGGGTCTGGCATGTTGCTCATAAGCCAAACCTTGAGAGACAAAAATTGGTGGAAGGGAACAGGTAATATCAGATGTTGGAATACCTGAGGACATGGGAGACTATTGTGACAAAGTCTGCCTCTGTTAACTGGGGGGAAACAGGCCCTTATCTGGAGGAGTACTAAGGAAAGGGAGAGGCTGAAGGGCTTCAGAAGATAGGCAGCATTTCCCAGGAACTGCTTCCACAACCCCTTTCCTTCCAAATCTGAGTTTTTTGCAAAAAAAAAATTATTTATTTATGCATACAAGAACTGGGGTACAGGCCAGAGGTGGGGGGGGTAAAAGGATTCACCAGAGACAGAGTGGGGAGCAGAACAGGCTTCAGTCAGTGGCACACACAGAAGCTCTCCTGTCGACCCATCAGTGATCAGTCTGTCTTCTTCTCTCAGCCTCTTCACAGTGTGAGATACATTTGGCCATGAAAATACCCTCCCTGGGTTCTCCTCATACCTCACTCTCTCATCTCTGGAGCTGCTGCTTTTGTGTGATGCCCAAACATCAGAGAAGCTGAGGGCACAGCTTTCTCTGTCTTCTCCTCTCCATTCTGTATTCTCTGCTCAGTGACCTCAGCCTGGCGTATGCAGGCAGGGTTGCCAGGGTTCCAGGTTCACCGCTCCAGCTGTAAGTCCAGTTGGAGTTTCTTCACCCAAATGTCTAGTTGTACATCAAACAGCATTTCCAGACAGGCCCCCCTAAATCTGTTATTCCTCCAAAGTCAAAATCCATACCTCCCTCTCTCCCCCTCACAGCTATATCTTCTCCATTGCATTCCTGTCTTGTATACTTCTTTATTTTCTCTCACATTTGATTTTTTTTAAAAGATTTATTTACTCATACAGAACTGGGGTACAGGCCAGAGATGCCGAGGGTGAGAGGATTCACCAGAGACAGAATGGGGAGCAGAACAGGCAGATTGAAGAAGTACATTGCTGAGGGAGCAGCAGGCCGGTCAGGAGAGGTCTGCCTCGCCATTTCCAGGTGGGAA
>NW_004567118.1:28718138-28731666 GCF_000260355.1 Condylura cristata | reverse complement strand
GCACTGGAGGGAGGCTGGTTGCCGATGGTGGGAGACACGGCTCCTTTTAGGGGGTGAGAAAGTAGGCGGTGGCTGGAGTGAAAAGGAGAGTAGCTGGAGCCAAAGGTCTGGGAGCCTCTTTCCCTGCCCACCCACACCTTTCTCCTCACAGGGAAGGTCCCCTGGGCAGACCAGCACCCCTTACTCCAGCAGCAGCGCAAGGAGGAGCTGAAGGTCAGGCGGGAGATATACCGGTGAGAGGGAGCAGGGTGAGAGGGAGCAGGCTGAGAGGGAGCAAGGTGAGAGGGAGTAGCGGTTGCCCAAAGGATGAGGGGCTTCCTTGGAGCTGTTCCTGATAATGGTGAAGTCCCAACCTCATCTCTTTAATCACAGCATCAGTACCACCCAGGAACTTGTTAGAAATGCAAAATCTCAGCCCTCACAGACTTATCGAATTAGTTATTGGGAAGTTAGCAGCATTGTTTAACAAGTTTCCAAAAGACTCTGGTGTCCACTAAAGATTAAAAACCACTGCTCTAAAATACCTCTTCCTTACTTTGCCCTAATGTCAGCTCCTGGAAGTATGAGCAGAACCAGAAATATACCACTCTAAACCCCAAGAAATTCACCCTCCGCTGTGTGTGTGTTTATGAGGGGTCTTTTCTCTGGAGTCAGCTTTGGTGGAGATCAGCAGGAAGGGGGCGGGGCTCGAGACCACCTTGGCAGCAGGTAGAGGTTGCAGAGAGCTGGGGTCACTGGAAAAGATTCCTTGAGGCAGGAAACCAAAGTCCACATTGGTGATTCTACTTGCTCATGAGATTCCTCCTCCAGGAAACCATTGCAACAGATCTGCCAGTAACTGTCTCAGGTGAGGGAATGGATAGACATAGAGGTCCACTGTATCCATGGGTGGCCTTCCTTTCCCTCCTGTTCTTCCAAAGTAAGGACGTAGGAGTAGGAGACCAGGACCAGTCTCTGTCCTGCCATTGGAGCTGTGAAATCGTAGGCAAGCCATTTCACCTTTTGATCCTTATTTTCCTCTGCAATAGAAATGAAGAATACCAGTCGTATTTAAGTGTTTAAGAATGCTACTGTTCAACTGTCAAACTCTGCACGAAGCGTACCTTTATTGCTTATACTGCCTCCCTGTTCCCTCTGCTGAGGCTCAGGTCCACAGCGTCAGTATCGCCTAGGAGATTGTTAGCTGCGCAGACCCTTGGTGGGCCCACCCACTCAGGACCTAGTCAGTCACAATCTGTATTTTACCAAGATCCTTAGGTGGATCTTTTGTACATAAGTGTTTGGCCACCACCTGGTGGCAGTGTACTTAAATTACAAGCTTGTCTTTGACATTGATAGTTTGAACCTGAATCATAGCTTGAATAAATGAAGGAAGGAGAGGTCTGACTAGAGTTCCTCAGCTTTTCAGGAACGTGATTTTACTAATCATCCAAAGGTCAGGCTGTGTTAATTGCTTGAAAATGGAATTTAGAGATGCCTTTGGTCGAGGCTGAGTAAATTGCTCCCCCAAGCTCTGGAGGCTGAAGTACCTCTCCACAGGATGCTTGTCAGAGGCCATTTATATAGCATTTATGGAGCCTTTATATACTCCCTGCTTCAGAACGACTTTTGGGAAGTTGGTAGTTCAAGAACAAAAGCCAACTCTAACTAGCAGACAGGAAAAAAAGGAAGGTGTCAGCAGAACACAGAGGTACTTACTGAAGTGAGGACCCAAAGTATTGCCAGATTTCACAGGCCAGAAACAAGGACACTCTCCCTGTCTCTGGGACCCTTGATGCTTCTCTCTTCTACTTTATTCCTCTCTCTCCCTCCCTCCCTTCCTTCCCTCCACCCTTTTCCCTCACCTAGTTCTCTCTCTCCAAAAGAGTTTTTTGATTCCCAGTCTACGCAGGGACAAATGGCCAGTGCCCATAGTTTACAGTGTCTATGCCTGCAGGTTATAATCCAGAGATCCTGGGAGACCACCTCTCTGAGTAGCCCAGCTCTGTTCTGGTGCCCAATCCTGATGAATCATCTGTGACTAGGGGAGAAATCTCACTGTGGGAATGTGGCAGCTCTCAGTACCGACATGTGGGTGGAGGAGGACACATTTCAGGAAGGCCTTGAATCGTAGAAGAGGGTTGGCTCTGACAGGCCTCCAAAGGCCTCCCTCCACTCTAGTCCAGGGACACCCGAGGTGTCCTGCTGATCACCTTCCTGTTCCTTCTTCTAGCTGGAAGACTTACCTCCCCGGCTGGCCTCACTGCCTGAGTGAGGATACCGTGAAACAGCTCGACATCAACATCAAATACTCCTTAACTAAGAACACCAACTTCTACCTGAAAGGCGGCTCTGCGTGAGGACCCTCTGTCCTGTCTCTGGGCCTCAGATGACCCAGGACCCCTGCCTTCTTCAGGGATGTGGGTCACACAGTCCTACTCAAGACATGGCCTCTGCCCACCACCCATTCTCATGGGGAATGGCTACCTCGAAGCCATTGACAACCTCAGGCCCTAGAGGCCAGTTAAAGATCCCAGGGGGATAAGGCTAGCCAGTGGGGGAGAGTCTCCCAGAGCTTGTCTCCTCCTCACATTTCCCGTCCTCTGGCAGTTTTGCAGAGCTGAAAATTAAGGGGCTGCTGGACCGCAAGGGGCCCTGGAAGAGTCTGAAGGAGATGAGAAGGGTGTTCAACTTCCGGAAGACCCCAGCTGCCGGTGAGCTTGGTCCATGGCTCCTGATCTGTTCACTGGGGCTCTGCTCTCATGCTATCAGGAGTCCCAGAAAACCAGGCACCAATTCATTATGTGACCTTCTCCTATCCCTCTCTAGACCTTATTTTCTCCATAGATAGAGAAGAGGTTATTGGCGGGGACATCCCTGAGCTTTAACCAGTTGAAGGAGGCTCTCATTCTTTGGGGTACCAGGCAATGGGAGGGCCCTGGGCTGGAGGAGGCACCCACATTCAGTCTCAGGGCTTTTGTTTGAGTCACAGGGCTGCAGATGGCAGGTAGATGCTGGAACGAACAGCCTGAGGACAAGACTAGCTGTTTGGTGAATGGGCAGGGACTGAAGCCAAAGGGTGAGGAAAGGTCACTCTAGAAAGTTCCAGAGTGAGAAGAGAAGGGAGATCAGGATGGACCCAGGAGGAACCCCGCCATGGAGCTCAGGGGGAGATCTCTTGGGGTTGGTATGAGTCGGGTCCGTCTTCCCCACGCCCCTGCAGAGTACGTGTTTGAGCACTGGCAGGAGGACACCTTCTTTGCCTCCCAGTTCCTGAATGGCCTCAACCCGGTCCTGATCCGCCGCTGTCGCTGCCTTCCAAAGAACTTCCCTGTCACGGACGCCATGGTGGCCCCGGTGCTGGGCCCCGGGACGTGCCTGCAGGCTGAGCTGGAGGTGAGGGGTCGAGGTCTTGGCCCTGCACACCCCCGTCAATGCCCTCTTTTGGAGAGGGGCAGCACTCACATTTGTTGAACACCTACTGTGTGCCATATGCCAAGAATACCCTCTCCTGTGCACACTTCTCTTCCAGCCCTGAATCCTCTCCTTTCGCACCCCTGCCCCCTACCTCCAAGTCCTTAAAAACCAGATGGTAGCCTCAACTCTCCTCTCTCCCTCAGAGGGGCTCCCTGTACCTGGTGGATCATGGCATCCTCTCCGGCATCCGTTCCAACGTTGTTAATGGGAGGCCTCAGTTCTCTGCCTCCCCAATGACCTTGCTATATCAGCGCCCAGGGTGTGGGCCCCTGCTGCCCCTCGCCATCCAGGTCAGCAGCTGGGCAGGGGGCAAGGTAGGGAGAGAGGGGAGGGCTTTCACCAAGTGGTTGGTAAACACTCCTGGCCTCCTTGCCCCTCCTACAGCTCAACTGGAACCCTGGGCCGGACAGCCCCATCTTCCTGCCCAGTGACAGCCAGTGGGACTGGCTGCTGGCCAAGACCTGGGTTTGCAATGCCGAGTTCTCCGTCCATGAGGCCGTCACACATCTACTGCATGAGCACCTGCTGCCTGAGGTCTTCACCCTGGCTACACTGCGCCAGCTGCCCCACTGCCACCCACTCTTCAAGGTCCGTGGGCCAGCCAGGCAGCCTCGGCTGTACCCCAGGCTCACAGGTCACTGTGTCTTGGCCTGCTGCACACAGACTCTTCTAAGCCCTCCATGGCCCCATTCTTCCAGGCCGGGGTACACCGCTGTCTGGGGAACTTGCTTTCTTGGGCTGGGGTGAGGTCAATGGCAACTGGGACAAGGGTGGGGGCTTCCTTCTTAGGACAAATCAGACCAACAGCCAGCAGTCGTCAGAGAAACCCAACTTCTAGAAAAGAAGAGGCCTGGGGGTGGCAGAGGCCAAAGTGTGAACAATGCTTTGAGGGGCCAGTTTTCTACAGAGAGTTGCAGGGGGCAGGGAGCCTGGGAGGGAGACCTGTGTCCCAAAGGCAGGCTCTGGGGGTATCCTGGGCTCTGGTAATCCTCCGGATGACCCAGATTTACTTCCCCCAGGGACCTGAGACATTTCTTCTTCTGTGAAGGGCAGGATTCCCCCATGTGGGGCCCAAGAATACTCAGTCTCTGTTGTTGCTTAGTCTCCTGGGTCCTGAGTGCAGGTCCTACTGTGCCTGTTCTTTCTGACCAGGACCTGACACTCAGAGATGGGCTCTGGAGGACGGCCCTGTATTGTCAGGCCCACAGACCATGGCTTTCATGGTACTGTGCCAGCCCAGGGACGAGGAAATCACAATGCCAGAGCTGGAGGGCTCCCAGTGCCTACAGGTGCCCAGAGAAAGGAAGTCACCTACCTGTTGCCATAGAACAAGATGCTGGTGGTGCCCAGACCCTGCCCCTGGGCCTGGAACTCTGCTCCCTGTTCCAGGCTTTTCCTCTCATCCCTGTCATCTCTTTCCATGAGTGACTTACAGCATTCAATGCCTCTGCGAGGAAGGTCTGTGGCCAGAGAGCCCAGGTCTCACCTGGTTCTGCCCCCTTTGTCTGTCTAGCTGCTGATCCCTCACACACGGTACACGCTGCATATCAACACGCTCGCCCGCCAGCTGCTCATCGCCCCCGGGCAGGTGGTAGACAGGGTAAGAATTGCCTCAGGGTGCACAGGGAGCGGGTCCTCCAGTGAAGAATCTGGGTCCTGGAGTGGGGATGGCCCTGCTCCCCACCAGTCTTACACCTGCTTCTGGAGCAAGGGCTCTGGCACCCAGGAGTCCCACCTCCCAGTCCACAGGCCTTGGCATTGGAGGCTTTTCTGAGCTAATACAGAGGAACATGGAACAACTGACCTATTCCAGCCTGTGTCTTCCTGAGGATATTCGGGCCCGGGGAGTTGAAGACATACCAGGCTACTACTACCGGGATGATGGCATGAAGATCTGGGGTGCTGTGGAGTGGTGAGGGGCCACTTCCAGGGAACAGGAGGCTTGTGGGGGAGGCTAGAAGACTGGGAAGGAGAGGGAGGGCCCAAGGAGGCTAACAACAAGGGTTAGATGTTAAAGACACCACGTCGGAGCATGCCTCAGAGAGCATGTGAAGGCTAAACCTGGTACACTTCGCAGCTTTGTCTCCGAAATAATCAACATCTACTATCCAAGTGACGAGTCTGTCTGCAATGACAGCGAACTCCAGGCGTGGGTGTGGGAGATCTTCTCTGAGGGCTTCCTAAGCCGGGAGAACTCAGGTAGGTGGTCTCTCAGCACTTGGGCACTACCCTCAGCCTCTGCACCATGGTCCTCAGGTTCCTGGTAGCCCTGGCCCCAGCCCGACTCCCCCTATAGGTTTGCCCTCCTCGCTGGAGACCCGGAAAGCGCTGGTGCAGTATGTCACCATGGTGATTTTCAACTGCTCAGCCAAGCACTCTGCTGTCAGTGCAGGGCAGGTGAGAGGGTCAGTACCAGGGGTGGCAGGATGGAGGGTCTGTGGTCCTAGGTCTCACTCTGCCCTCTGGCCTTCAGTTTGATTCTTGTGCCTGGATGCCCAACTTGCCACCAACCATGCAGCTGCCACCACCCATCTCCAAAGGCCAGGCAAGTCCAGAGGGCTTCATAGCCACCCTTCCGCCGGTCAATGCCACATGTGATGTCGTCATTGCCCTTTGGTTGCTGAGCAAGGAGCCTGGAGAACGAGTGAGTGTGGGCCTTGCTGGGAGCCAGGCCAGCTCCAGGTTAAGGGATGAGGTGCTGTTCCCTGGCCCAGCCCCAATCTGCCATCAAGGAGCTGTATCCCCCCAGACCCTCCACCCCCCACACACACACACATAGTATCTTCACTATTTAGAGGGAAGAATCATGGGTTAGGCTCAATGGAAGGTTGTTTCAGGACCCTTGGGGTTGTGAGCTAAGGGGGTCTCAGTGTCTCAGCAGCCCCTCCCCCTGCGTTATGGTTGCTCCCCAGAGGCCCCTGGGCACCTACCCAGATGAGCACTTCACGGAGGAGGCCCCTCGGAGAAGCATCGCTGCCTTCCAGAGCCGCCTGGCCCAGATCTCACGAGACATCCAAGTGCGGAACCAGGGCCTGGCGCTGCCCTACATCTACCTGGACCCCCCCCTCATCGAGAACAGCGTCTCCATCTAAGTCCCCAGGAGAGCTGGACCCCAGGTGGCATCACTTTGACCCCAGTGCTTTATGCTAACCACCACCCCAAAAGGACTCAGAAGATCAGGCCCTCCTGAGTCTCTCCTGGGACAATCAGGTCCCATGTAACTCACCTCCCACATAGAACAAAACAAAAACAGAAACAAAAACCCTTTTCAAAATAACCTTTGAAGACTGCAAGCCTCCAAGTACCGCAGACCCACAGCCCGCTTGGAGGTTTGTGGCTGCTGTTTTGCATTTTGCATTACCACACGGTGTGGGGACGTCTGAGTGGGGACATCTGACGCTACCCCTAGCCTTCACCTTTGTACCACAGGGGGTTGGACCTAATGTAACCCCACACAAGGGCAGCCCCTGTGGACTGCGTGGGAGCCTAACCACTTCCCCAGAGGGTGGTCGTGACTTATGGTCCTAACTTTTAAGTGAACAACCCACTGAGAGGGTTACTGGATGCAGGGCAAAGAAGGGCAGACTGCCCGGGGCATGTAAGCAATGCCCACTTACACGTTCTTGAAAAGTGGCTCCAAAAATGGGAAAAGATCTGCATGCTATCAAGCAGGTTTCTACAGAGCTAGAAAATATTATCCTACTAGTCATCACCTCTAAATGTGACCCTCAGTGGTGGAATTCCAGTTTCACATACACATTCTCCAAATTCCTCTGCTTCCCATCTGTATTTTACTGTGGGTATCAGTGCTTTCATTTCATTATGTTTTATAAAACAACGTGGACAGAAATGCAATACATATACCGTAACTGCACAAATACAACCATGGATAAAATGAACAACATTTCAGAAAGTGCGTGTAGACCAACGATTTCCTTCTTTATTGAGATTTAGAGATATATAGCTATTAAACACCAGAAAAGACTTCCTTACTAACGCAAGTTATAAAAGAGATTGCGGGAAAGACACTGAGTATTTCGAGGGCTTACCTGTTGAACAGTCCTCAGAAACCTAGGGTACCCCAGGCACAAGAATCGCTGGACCTTGTCCTTAGGCACTGCCATCAGAATGATGAAGCTCCTAGCAGTTTTTTGAATTATTTGCCTCAGTATTCAAGAGAATGTGTTTGACTTAATTTGGCATGGCAGAAACTTTTGGCTGCTGTAGCAGAAAACTTCGGCTCATCAAATACTTCTGGAACTTTCCAACATTCCCCAGTCTGCCTTTCAGTTAATCAGAGCCCTATGACCATCTGGCCAGTGGGTGTGAGAGGAAGTGGCGGATGTCACAGTTAGGAGCGGGTGGGCCTCCTTTACCCTGCTTGTGCCCGCAGGCTCCTTGGGAGGCCTGAGCCCTGTCCTTTCCTTTACACTAGAGCAGAGAATGAATAAGCTTACAGGGACCATGGGCTCATAACTGCCCCCCAGCGTCTGGTGCTCTGCAGGTGGTCGGAAAGCAGGTGTTGAATGGAGGATTAATACACAAGTGATTCCCAAAATCCTCTGTGCCCTTTTTCATTTTCCTGTGCGTTTCCCTAACTAGACCAATGAGAATTTTTTTAAGATTTAGTTTATTTATTTATGCATATAAAAACTGAGGTGTAATCCAGCGATGCGGGGGCTGGGGGTGGTGAGAGGAGTCACCAGAGACAGAGTGGGGAGCAGAACAGGCAGATCTAGTGAAATACACTGCTGAGGGGAGCAGCAGGGCAGACAGGAGAGGTCTGCTGTGCCATGGGGGTCAGCTCCCTGGCCAGAGGATCAGGACTGAACTCATACTGCAATGGCTGTGATAGCTTCTAGCTTCGTAGCACTGAGACTAACCCCTGCACCACCAGGGAGGCCCACAAATGAGATTCTTAAAGACAAGATGTGGGTCTCACTTGACTTTATATGTCTGCTGCCCAGCACTGTGCAGAAACATAAGAGATACCCAACAACAGTTTACCAAAGGATGAATGAAAGGAAGACTTATCATATGTAAGCATGTGTATGTATGTGTGAACTAGGGACTTGGGAGGCAGCTGTGCAGAATCTGGTATTTTCTCTGATGTATGTCTTTGGTGTTAACTTACACCTCCTGGGGAAACTGGTGAACCCAAGGAAGCTCACAGCAGAAGCTCAGTTCAAGCAGTCAGTCCCCAACCTTACTGGAGAAGCCACCACCCCCTCCGCAGCCCAAGCTCTGTAAGCTCCTCCTCTCCCTCATTTCCTCTCTCTCTCCCATCTCCCTCAACTGCCCCCAACTGTCCTTAATCTATTCTCTGGCCAGTCATAAGAAGAGAAAGTTGTTACGGGAAACATTCACCTCCAGGGGTTATTCAGGTAACCCTTGGGAGTCGTGGGGGCTTCCTAATTCACAGCGAAGCATTGGGCATCCAAGCCCCAGAGTGGGGCTGTGTTTGGGGTGGCCATCGAGAGAATGTGACTGCCAGTTGACCTACAAGCTAGACCAGGCATTTGGAGGCTCTGTACCCTTTCCCTTAGAATATGCATTCAATTTGCTTCCCCACACCCACAAGATGTCCCAAGGATACAACCCTGAGATGGCAATGTGATAGTGAGGTTACATGAATGGTAGATTTGGCTGAATAAAGTTAAGGTTTTTATATACACTTTTAAGACTTGGCATATAACTGCAGAGATCTACTCATCTCATGGTTGACTGAGACAAGCCTCATGGTCAGTTGCCCTGTTTAATAAAAATGCCAGCCAGCAACAGCAATCTGAAGTCATCTGCCCTGGGGGAGAGGTGTTAGATTTTATCAGAAACTTCTGAAAAGGTTGTGACTCAACATAGGAGACCTCTGCCCCAGTTGAGCCAGATGGCCAAAGCAGGAGGGCTAGCTCCTTCTTCAGCACCTAGGAGCTCTGCCTCCACCACCCAGGTCTTTCAGTTAGGGAATGAGGGATTTGTGGAAAGAAGAAAGAGAAAGAATATGGGAAGGAAGTCCCAGAAGGAGCAGGAGCTCAGCTTACCCCTGAATCTCCCTACCCAGTGTTCCAGGGCAGAATGAAATGAGTCACTAGAGAACAAGGAGAACACAGGTTTGTGTATGCCAAAGGGGTGGAAACAGATACAAGACTCTGAAATTATGCAGAGTCAGGGGTTAGCAGAAATAAAAATTCAAGCAGGTAACCAGTAGGAGCAACTATTTGCAAAAAATGGTAAATATGCAAAATATTTAAAGAACTCCTATAAATTAGTAACCCAGCAGAAAAGAAGGCAAAGAATATAATAGGAAATTCACAAATGCAGTTCAAAAGTAAACCTTAGTGTCTAACGAACATGTGAAAAGATATTTAACATCTGTTGAGGATGTAGAGAAAGAGAAACACTGGTACAGCCATTTTGGAAATTGGTATGGACCTTTCCTAAAAATATAAAAATAGAAATAGCATAAGGTCCAGCAATCCCACTTCTGGATATCAAGCTGAAGAATACAAAACCATCAGCTTGAAAAAAATTCTCTCCATCATGTTTATTACAGCATTATTTACAATTGCTAAGATATTGAAGCAACCTAAATGCTCACCAATAGGTGACTGGATAAAGAAGATTTGCTATATATGCATAATGGAAGTGAAGACAGAATTTTGCTACTTGTAGGAAAATGAAGGAATTTGAGGGTAGTAAGCACAGCGAAGGCAGCCAGAAAGATAAAGACAAGTGTTGGATGATTTTACATATATGGATAATATAAAGAAACAAAGCAAATGAACTAGGAAAGCAAAATAAAAATAAACATTGATACCAAAATTGAGGTACCAGGGGTAAAGAGTATGGGGGTGAGAAAAGATGAAGAGGGTATAAGGGGTGGTGGCAGGTATTTTATTTATGCTTTTTCATGTTGTTTTTATTCTTCAAAATATGTGTATTGGGGGAAGATAATAATCTTATTGGATATTAGGGAGGTTGTCAAGTGTATGAAGCAGTAGCAGTGTATCTTGGAGAACAATTTAGAGGTCCCAAAAAAACTTTTCAAAAAACTACAAATGTAAAAATGTTTTAAATGAAACCTTAAAAAAATATCGCATCACCCAACTTATTTCATTACATTTTAATGCTGTAAACGACTCCCTCAGGATGATTTAGCTTGCTGCAGACAAAAATGCTTATGCTTCTTTACTCGTGTAGAACATAAATGATGGTTGAGAAACTCAACCCCAGCATTTAGGATTTAAAAAATATATATATCGCATCACCTTACACAATTGTCTACCTCCCTGCCCCAGGGCACTGTGAAGTCAAATGCATGCTGCTGGCTGACCAGGTCCAGAGCTGGAAGGGGGAGGTAGTGACCATGGAAACATGGTGATGGGCCCTCTCAAGGCCTCCTGCATGACTGGACAGCCCCCAAGATCCAGGACAGATTCCCCAACCTGCAACACCTGGGCCGCTCCCTCAGACTCTGGGAAGGACCAGCTGGGGGACAGGGCATGGCGGCCTCAGCTACAAATATGCCACCCTCATCCACCAACTACAGGACAAGCTAAGAGGACCATGTGGAAAACACTGTCTGGCTCCTCAAGCCCCTTGAGACCCTGCTGCCCCCAGCCAGGGGCCAGGCGTCCATTGTGGGTCATCTTCTTCACCCACAATAACCTGCTAGGCTTGCTGCTAATTCACCAGGTCCTGGCTACCCCCTGATGGGGGGTGGGGAGGGTCTCACTAGCCCTGCTCTATGCCTATGGGTTGGTGGCCTCCCTGGAGCCAAGGAAGCTCCCATCAACCCCCTCAGGAAACAGTGAGGCTGGTGGCTCCTCAGCAGGAGAAGGGGGAGGGACTGGCCCCCTGCTTCCTTCTTTCCCCAGGGCCAATAGAAGTTCCAAAACTGTGAAATGTTTTTTTTTTTTTAATTTAAAAAGTTTAACCTAGCAAACCACTCCTATTGAAAATTCCTGTATTTACACAAAAAGATGTTTACATGATATTCTGTGACTATTATAATAGAAAAAAATTTTAAGCTTAAATACCCATCAGGGAGGAAATGTTAAATTAGGAAATAGTCCTACTGTAAAAAAAATATTGTAGTTGTTAATAAAGTCATTTTATAAATACTGACATGGAAAAATATCCATGGTGTATTGCTAACTAGCTAAAACAAGTCACACAGTGATTAGTGTGGTATGATTCTTTTAATAGTTAAAAAAAAAAGAGGTAAGTATGTAAATCAATACAAATGTGAAAGAAAAAAGATCTGGAAGGATACATAACCACCTGTTTGAGAAAGGGAGGAGGATCATACAATAGGGAGTAAAAGGGTTGGGGGGAGAGAAGAGTGGGAAAGGGAAGAAAAAAAGGGGGGAAGCTAAACAAAGAGTTATAAAGAGAAAAGAATGAAGAGATCTATTTGACAGCCTGATATACTTACAGGGAACAATCTCGTTAAGAAAGAATATCAAAGCTAATAAAGTCAAGATGACAAATGCCTGTCACACATTCAGGATATTTAATTATCTAGAAGAATGTACTATTGTTTGATTTTGTTATTTATTATTAATAAAGGCCTCAGTCTGTCAAACTTTATAGCACTTGCGACTGACAGAGGTGCAAATTATTTCTTCTCAGTAAAATCAAAACAAAGGTTTTGAAGGTTATATTTTATTGCCCTATACATAAGCTAGTTTTATGCCTACCCAGCAATCTTACCCTAAAATTCCTTCATAAAACTGCCTATAAAAAATATGCAGTAACGGGCTCTCCCCGGGTGGCTCAACGGGCCCATTGTGAAGCTCTCCGAAGCTACTGCAGCATGAGTTTGATGCGGGCCTGGAAGTGACCCACATGGAGCAGCAGACCTCTCCTGGCCCGCCCGCTGCTCCCCTCAGCAGTGTACTTTGTCAACCTGCCTGTTCTGCTCCCCATTCTGTCTCCGGCCTGTACCTCTGGCCTGTACCCCACACCACACCTCTGGCCTGTACCCCAGTTCTGTAAGCATAAGTAAAGAAATGTTTTTTAAAATATACGCAGTAACACCCCACCCTTTCCCCAGTAGTGATATCTCCTAACAGTGCCAAATGTCCCCAGGACTGCAAAACCCCCTCAGTTGTGAACCAGTGCAGAGACATCGGGGAGAAGTGGGGGGGGGGGGACAGGCGGCCCCTTTTCCCTCTCCGCACTGGGGTGGTGCGGGTAGGGAGAGGGCTGGGGCGGGCGGTGTCATCTGGAGGAGGAGATTGGAGCTTTCTCCCAGCCAAAGGCAGACTCGCCAAAATCAAGTCCCGAGAGGAGGAGGCAAACTGCTATTAAAGGAGCTGAAATTAGGCTGCCGGCTTGGGGCGAGGACTTGGCGGAGCCGCAAACCTCCGGGACCCGGGACCCTCGCCGTTCCCATCCGCGCTCCGCTCGCAGGAGGGCTCGGGAGGGGTGCTGAGCCGGACGAGCCCCTCCAAGGCCGAGGTCACGGGAACCAGAGCCAGGTGCACACAGGTCTTCCAGAAACGCCTGCCCCGCGCCTCAGCGACTCCGGGTTCCCCAGCCTGCTCCCGCCCCGACCCCGCCTGGTCACTTGCAGCACCCCGTGATCCCCTCGACCGCAGCAATGGGGAAGTACAGGGTGCGAGTGGCCACGGGCTCCTATCTGGGCTCGGGAACCTGGGACAACGTGTCGGTGAGCCTGGTGGGACCAGCAGGGGAGACGGCAGCCCTCAGGCTGAACAACTTCGGGAAGGATTTCTGTCGCGGCGCGGTGAGTGCGCGCTCTCTGACCCGACCCTCCGCTTTCTGCCCTGCTCTACCCCACACGTCTTCTCCCTCCTCCTCTTCCCACCCTCAGGAGGAGGACTTCGAGGTGACATCCCCCCAGGACGTGGGCCGCGTGCTGCTGCTGCGCGTGCACAAGACGCCCCCCGACCTGCCCCGCCCGCTGGGGCCCCTGGCCCCCGACGCCTGGTTCTGCCGCTGGTTCCAGCTCACGCCGCCGCGGGGCACCCCACTCCGCTTCCCCTGCTACCAGTGGCTGGGGGGCAGCGAGGGCCTGGTGCTGCGGGAGGGCGCAGGTGAGGGAGGG
>NW_004567118.1:28588135-28717983 GCF_000260355.1 Condylura cristata | reverse complement strand
GGGGCTGGTTGGGGGAGGATATTTGCTGGGGGGAGCAGCAGTGGTTTGCTGCTGTGGCCACAGAGCTCGAGGAGGAGGCAAAGGAAAGGATAACATTTAAGGGTGTCACAGGGGCAGGGATGGAGGAGGAATTTTGAAATCATGCTTATTGGTTGTGGGGGGACTTAGTGGAGGGATTAATGGAAGAGGAGAGACAAGTGGTTCTGCCTAATGGAGCTGATGGGGATGTGTGTGGGAGCACAATGAATGGAGGGAAGGGCTGATGGAAAAAGAATGGGGCAACGAAGGGGGGGAGGGTAGGCAACCAGCACCCATCATGCTGTGGGGGGCTGGCTATTACCCCTCCTTTCACTTTCCTCCATCTCTGCTCTTTGGCCCCCTCTGGTCTTAGCTGTTGTGTTGGCATCAATGAATGGAAAGGAGCTGCCTAGGCAGGGTTTGCCTGGGATGGGAGGAGGAGTGGGTCTTGTCCATGCTGCTGGAGAAGAGGTAAAACTGGCCAAGAGTCTAATGGCAGAGTACATTCCAGACCAGAGATGTCCAGGTGTAAGGAGGGGGTAGGGCACCCTGGGATGCTGGGGACTGGAGGTGGATCTCCGCTAGTCCTTCTCTCCCACAGCCAAACTCATCTGGCAGGACAGCCACCCCCTGCTCTGTGCCCAGCGCCAGGCAGAGATTAAGGACAGGCAACAGAAGTACAGGTGAGCAGTGTGGCGGTCCCTAGAGCTCACACTTTTTAGTTCTCTGACAACAAAGGGTTTCCTTGCTCCTGCTTACTATGGTCAACCAAGTCTCAGACCTGACCAAACCCCACGTGGTGGCACAACCCTCCCACACCCTTGAACACCCCCGGTGCCAAAGCCCTCCCTGCGCCACCAGGCCGATGGCCCAGCCCTCCTCACCTCCCATCTCCATCTCTGCCCTTTATAGGTGGAGTGAGTTTTTCCCAGGGATACCCCGCTGCCTAGATGCTGAAAACCTCAAGGAGCTTGATCCCAACCTTCGATATTCAGTCACCAAAGACATCAGCCAAAAATTTCGCCTCCTCTCCCCGTGAGCCTGCCTGCCTCTGATGTCTCCCTCCCAACCCCTTTCTGCCCCAGCCGGTGCTATCTGGTCTTTCTTTCTGCAGGAACATTGCCCTGAAGCTCAAGGGGCTGCTGGACAGTCAACGGCCCTGGAGAAGTCTGGATGAGATCAAACGTAGCTTCGTCTTTCCCAAATCGCCAGTGTCAGGTCTGAGACATGAGGAAAAGAAGGAGGTTGTAATGGAGTTAGAGGGCTCACAGTGTTCACCTTGCAGGACTGAGGGCCAGACAACTAGAACTGGGACATTCAGGGATTCACAGGACTCCTGCACTGCTGCAGTTCCCTCTTCCCTTGTCCTTCCCAGAGCGTCACTGGGGCTGGGAAGAGGAGGCACGCTTTCTATCACCCGGGACTGCCAGCAGGCTGGCCTCTGGACCGGGCTGAAGGACTCAGGGAGGAAGACCCAAATGTCCTCCCTTGGTGTGTTTAGGTCTCTGTTCACTGAACTATTCTTACCGACCAGTGTTTCAGCAAGAAAGTAACTACTATTAATGTTCATTTTAAACATTTATTTGTTTATGCATACAGAATTGGGGTACAGGCCAGAGGGGCAGGGGTGGTGAGAAGATTCACCAGAGTGGGGAGCAGAAGAGGCATATGGACAAAGTACACTGCTGAGGGGAGCAGCAGGTGAGACAGGAGAGGTCTGCTGTGTCACGTGGATCACCTCCAGGCCCCAGGGTTAAACTGGCAGCAGCTAGCTTGCAGTGCTGCATCCTAACCTGTTGCGCCACCAGGGAGGGCCAAAATTAACTTTGAACAAGTCCAACTCTTTGTCCATTTTCTGGCACAAAGGCACATTTTCTACCTCCTCTGGCTCTTCCAACCTCTGCCCTGTAGCAAGCCACACTCCTAAAACTGGTAAAATGAAGTAAGGGCCTAGGGGCCCATTTACTGTCCTCTGACTCCATAACTATATCTTCAAACCATCTTCAACACTGTTTTTCTGACCAGCTGAAAATGTCTGTCCCACTAATATCCTAAATTGGGGAAGGGGGAAGACAAAGCAGAAAGAACTTTTCCTTTCAAAATTACGGCTTCCTGGGTAGGGGCCTCAGCCTCACACACAGACCTGAAAACCAAACTAAATGGAGGGACCCAGGAGACTCCACCTCCAATATCTTGTCACCCTGTGAGTTCAACTGTGCGTTCTGGCCTTAGGCAGATGACGCTTGTTGAGCCTCAGTGGAAAACCTAGCACCAGTGTGAGCCAAGCCAGTACAAACTCTTCTTGAAAGATTGTTCTGGTTTAACAAGTTACCCTGATGGCCTCATCATGGCCATGTTGCAGAAAAATAGGACATGGCCCTGGTGAGCTTTAATAGGGAATTAGAGGGACCCCACCCCCCAAGAGTAAAGGCCAGGAAGGAGGGCCTGTGTGGTAGCCAGCATTCCTCAGTCTTCTGATTTTCACAAGTTCGACTAGAACCCTAGATTCAGTCTTTGCTCAACACAGAGAACTTGACACTTCCTCTGGAAAATGGGTGGGGCAGCAGAGTCAGTGACTCTGACTCTCTCAGAGTCAGTGACTCTAGAAGTTTAGGAGAACTAAACTTCTAATCCCTTGTTTTCTGAGAAACCACTCATCAAGAAACCACTCGTCCACTCATCGGTAAAGTCATCCAACCAGTTGGGGTGGGAGAAGGGGCGCATCAGGAAGTGACCCTGGTGAGAAGCTGGAGGTGTGAGCCCTCAGAACAGTGCACTTGTCTAGGCAGGGACTTGGGCCCTAGAGACCAAGGTGACCCTCCCACACCCACCCCCGCAGAGTACGTGTTCGAGCACTGGCAGGAGGACGCCTTCTTTGCCTCCCAGTTCCTGAATGGCCTCAACCCGGTCCTGATCCGCCGCTGTCACTGCCTTCCAAAGAACTTCCCTGTCACGGACGCCATGGTGGCCCCGGTGCTCGGCCCCGGGACATGCCTGCAGGCTGAGCTGGAGGTGAGGGGCCAAGGGTCCCAGCCTCCAGAGTCCCAGCCTCCTTTCCTGTCCCTCCTGCCCCCAGGTGCCCAGGCTCCAGGTCCTCCAGGTGCCATGTCCCTTCCACCCTCCCTGGCTACCCGTCATCCCCTCCCTCTCTTGGAGTCTCCTTTTCAGCCACCTCAGCCTCTTCTCTGAGTCACAGTCTCCAGCTCATCACTGCACGCAGGGACCGTGTTCTGCCCCAGCAAGGGCTGAGGGAGCAGGGCTGGGTGGGGAAGGCTCTCTCCTGCTCCTTGGCAAGGATTGGTGCATTTGGCAGGATAGCACAGCTCTGAGGCTTGTTTGTCGTGGTTACTGAGGATGCCTGAGAGCTGGTCAGCTGATCTCTCCCTCTGTGGGCTATTAGGATGAGATGTGCCCCAGCCCCAGAGAGTGCCTGCTGCCGCCTATGCACTGTGCTCTGGCAGGACTCCTTCTCTGTCCTTGAGCTGGGCCTGACCACAGCAGGTGCAGCTCCAGTACCTGGGAGGGACTGCAGGTGTCTCTGGGCTGAATGTCCAACTGGTTCCGGGGAATGAGGTTCCTTTAGTGAAATAGTTTTGGGTTTAGAGTAACTCCCCTCCCTGCCCCTACCCCTGGCACTGGGACATGCCCCCTCAGCCTCCTCTCCACCTCCCCTCCCCTAGAAGGGCTCCCTGTACCTGGTGGATCATGCCATCCTCTCCGGTCTCCGCCCCAGCATCATTAATGGGCGCCCCCAGTTCGTGGCTGCTCCCCTGACCCTGCTGCGCCAATGTCCTGGAGGGCCCCTGCTGCCCCTCGCCATCCAGGTCAGTAAGGGGGGGGGAGCCTTTCACACCCCTTGGATAACTGGAAGGTTGCCCCCTCCCAATGCTGCCGTGCCGGTGCTAAACATCGCGGTTCTCCTAATCCTTCCCAAACTTCCTTAGTTTGTTTTTTTGTGAGTTTTTCAGTTTAGTCTTTTGCCATCTGTCTGGGTGGAAGGACAGTGATATTCAGTGTCAGAAGATAAGTTGCACTTTGACTCGGCATTCAAAATCTACTCTACTGAGCAATGCCCTTTTGACAACTTGGTGTTCCCAAAGTTACTCTTAACGCTTCGGGGAGGCAACTTTCGCCCTCCCTTTCCACCTTTCTGTCCCTGCCCCATACAGCTCGGGATCTGGAGGACCAGGGCTGGTTGCCTTCACTTCTCAGGGACTCCCTCTTTTCTCCCTGGTGCTGGAAGTGGTCACAACAGGAAACAGGGTGCTCACTGTGTGAAGTCACTGTTCTAAGTCACTGTTCACCATCACTGACTCAGTCTTCACAACAACCCCTAAAAGGAGGAATTATTACCATCAGCTTCATTTTACAGATGAGGACCTTCAATCACAGGCCGTCTACTTTCCCAGAGATACATGGAATTGACCGTGTGCTTTGGGCCCATGAATGCAGTGATAGGCTGTACTCTCTGCAGCCAGTTTCTGCCTGACGCCCACCCCTCCCTGTTCACCCAACTCCAGCTCACTCAGACGCCCGGTCCAGACAGCCCCATCTTCCTCCCCAGTGATGCAGTGGAGGACTGGCTCCTGGCCAAGACCTGGGTGCGCCACTCAGAGTTCCTGGTGCATGAGATGGTCTCTCACCTGCTTTGCACCCATTTTGTGATGGAGAGCTTTTTTCTTTCCACGCTGAGGCAGCTGCCCATGTGCCATCCCATCTTTAAGGTAGGGAGAAGCCCTCCCCTCAGCACCCAGGGCCCTGGGGGATCTGGGGCTGCCCACCTAACCTTTGACTCCGGTTCTCCCCAGTTACTCATTCCTCATTTCCGCTACACGTTCCACATCAACATCCTGGCCCGCACTGGTCTCTTTGCACCAGGAAAGCTCATTGACCAGGTCAGGCTCCTGGGAGGCCTGGAATCCCCGCAGCTGGCGGAGGGAGACTGGAGGGGCTGAGGTTTGCTCCTGAGCCCCCTGCTCCTGACAGCAAAGGGCTCTCTGGTCATTACAGTCAACGTCGCTGGGGCGAGTGGGCAGCCTGGAGCTGATCGCCAAGGGGCTAGAAGCTGTCACCTACCGCTCCTTCTGCCTGCCCCACCAGCTGGCTGACAGAGAGGTTCAGGACCTCACGCACTATTACTACCGAGATGATGGGCTCCAGATCTGGGCAGCCATAGAGAGGTGAAGCTCCCCTGGGGCCTGGGGGTTCCAAGCCTCACCCTAACTATATCTCTCTTGTTTTGGTCACTTCCCAAACACATTGCCTCTTCTTTCTCAGCTGTGTGACCTTGGGCAAGTTCACTTAATCTGAGCTTGCTTCTTCGTCCCCAAATGGAGCCAGTAAGAGCACCTACCAATTATTATTATTAGGTTGAATGTCAAACCCTAAGAGCAAACCTCAGGCGAATAGGAAGTGTTCCCTGGGCATTCATGGTTAGCAGTATTCACCCCCCTAGTCTCCATATTGCCAGGTTTTCCCTCCAAGCCCCACTCAGGATGCACCTCCTCTTGGAGTCCTGAACATAGCTGAAGCAATGGCGATACACAAGCTTTGAGCCCTTACGGTGGAGGGAGGCAGAGGCCTTGATGAGGGAGGCAGACCCAGCCCCGTGGGCCCTTTGGGAACAGGGAGGGAAGAGGTGAACCCAATCTGCCAGTGCCAACCTGGAGGGACTAATCCTTCCCTGAGGCTGTCGCCCCAGCAGGCAGGCAGCAGTCAAGACTGGAGTGGGGCTGTAGAGCTTTTGCACTGTCTGATGAGATGATGATGCTTCGGCTGTGACGATAGCCATATCTTAAGATTTTCCAAAATCTAAACATATTTTCTAAATTTAAGGGTTGACCATTGATTCAACTTGGAAAAGAAACCAACAAAAACCTTGGCAGCTGATTAAATCCCACCTGCAGACTAACTATGGCCCTCAGTCTCAGGCCTACCTGGGACTGCAAGCCTCAGGCTTCAACTCAGCTTGACACTTCATATTCAGTGGGGTTGGCCTTTTCCGTCTCTGGCCTCGTTTTCCTCCCCTTAAACAGCTGATCTCAGTGGCCTTTTC
The DNA here is from genome assembly GCF_000260355.1 of Condylura cristata. Lineage (NCBI taxonomy): Eukaryota > Metazoa > Chordata > Mammalia > Eulipotyphla > Talpidae > Condylura > Condylura cristata. Next base: position 28,711,910 of record NW_004567118.1, on the reverse strand, counting down.
CAACTGGGTAGCATAAGCTCTGAACTGCTAGTCACCAACTACTCCTGGATTCCTAGCTTTGTGTCCGACATTGTTGGCATCTACTACCCGGATGACAGTGCAGTAAGCAGAGACTCAGAGCTCCAGGCCTGGGCCATGGAGATCTTCCAGGAGGGCTTCCTAAGCCGCGTGCAATCAGGTGAACTGGTCATTCCTGCCTCCCATCCTCTACAGCCCACTTGCCCAGGGCAGCTGCCCCATGGGTTTCACCACTGTTCTCTCCACCTGATCTCCCCTAGGGGTCCCTTCCACCCTAAACAGCTGTGCTGCTCTCATTGAGTATCTCACCATGATCATCTTCAACTGCTCAGCCCAACATGCTGCTGTCAACAGTGGCCAGGTGGGCCAGTTGGGGGTTGGGGGGGCAGGGCTTGCTGGGTAAGCCAGTTACATCAGGAATGGATCTTGCAGGAACACTGGCAGCCCAGTACTTACTGAGTCTGGTGGGGGGGGGGGTCAGTTTGAATTCAGTGCCTGGATGCCCAATGTTCCCACCACCATGCGGCTCCCCCCACCTACCGCCAAAGGCCAGGCAGACCTGATGGCCTCACTCCCCGAGGTCAACGCCACGTGCCACGCCCTCGTGCTCTTCTGGGGTGTCAGCAATGACATGAAAGACACTGTAAGCAAGGCCCAGGTGGGAGTGGGAGGGCTTAGATTCCAGGAGTATGGGTGAGGTGAGGAAAGGGTCCTGGGGTTACTGGGAGGGTAACCCCACTTAGTGGAGGGCCTCCCGGGTGTGATGAAGTCTGCTGGGGTGTGGTTTAGGGGAACACTGGTTCTTACTAGCTGGAGCTTAGAGTGGTCTGGGTTTCAAAATGGGCATAGTTTGGTGGGGTGATCTTTTGCTTGGGTGGGTGGGAAATGTTTCAAGTTGGATAGGTCTTGGGGTCCACATCCCTAGGGTTCGGGTGGCTTTTCTGACAGACTAGAGACCTTGAATGGTCTGGATGCCCAGGTAAGGAAATTTATTAGATGGGCTAGAATTAGGTTGGGTTGAAAAGGGGGCTGGAGTATCTCCAGTTGTGAATTACCAGCCTTCTCCCCTGCCAATCCCAGCGGCCGCTGGGCACCTATCCTGATGAGCACTTCACCGAGGAGGCCCCACAGCGAAGCATTGCCGCCTTCCAGAGCCGCCTGGCCCAGGTCTCAGGGGCCATCCGGGAGCGGAACCAGGGCCTGGCGCTGCCCTACACCTACCTGGACCCAGCGGTCGTGGACAATAGCATTGCCGTGTGAGCACATGCGTGCACCCGTACCCCAGTAAAGGCTGCGTGCACTGACAGACCCAGGGCTGTGTTTGCAGTGATTTTTTTGGAAAACAGGCAGGTGGGGAGGGCCATCCTAGATAGAAATGCTGTTCTCAATCAGCACCGGGTCCAGGTAGTAGTAAGGGATAGGGAGGCATTTGTTGCGCTGGCGGATGTTGTGCGAGATCTGGGCCAGGCGCTGGCGGAGGGTCTCCATGCTCCTCCTCGGGACATCCTCCACGAAGTGGATGTCGGGGAAGTGGCCCAGGGGCCTCTGCAGACACAGAACCCAGTAGGTAGGCCAGAGCAGGCCCCATCCCACCCCCACGCGTCCCCTTCAGCAGGCTCTCCCTGCTTTCTGCCCTTGACACCCCCACTCCTGTCCCCCTCAGCTCTCAGCCCCCTACTCAGAGCCAGCACACAACACCCCAGGGCACCTTGTCATCTGGCTCCCGGCTCAGGGTCCAGAGCACCAACAGGATGATACACGTAGTCTTCACATCTGGCAATGTGTCCATGAAGGTCTGCTGGGTCGTCAGCCCTTTGGTCTGCATTGGTGGGTTCCGCATGGATGACGGGAAGTTGGGCATCCAAGAAGTGAACTCCAGCTGGAGGTGGGGTAGTGGACGGGTCCCGGGTCAGAGAGTACCCAGGGTCTCCTGGGTTTAAATTGCGGTTGGAATTGAAACTGGGACTTGACTTGAGACCCATGGGGGCTGGCCTAAGAATTATGGCTGAGATTGAGCTGGAGGTTGAGGCCGGACTAAGGGTAGGGTTAGGCTTGGGGCACAGTGAACACAAGTACCTGCCCTGTGTTGACAGCTGCGTGCTTGGCAGAGCAGGTGTAGATGACAATGGTGACATATCGGATCAGCTCGGGAACAGTTTTCAAGCACGTGGGGAAGCCTGGAGAGGGGAAACTATAAATGCCCTGGAAGCATCATTCGTGCCCAGCTCTGGCCAGCAGAGGGCGTGACCAAGCCCAGCTCACCTGGTCCTGCTAATATTCTAGAGCCACATCCTGCCCCCTTCCTGTCTGCTTGGCTCTCTTGTGACCACAACTCCACCCTACCTCTTACCTCAGGGGTGGGGGTCTCAACTACCTTCTGGGTCTGCTCCAGGCACCTGCCCCAGGTGGGACCCTAAGATCTTGCCTCTAACTTTCCAACTCTCTTATGGAGGCATCCCAGGCCTGGGAGCAAGGGGTAGAAACCCTGGCTTTGCTGCCCTGATTCAGTACAATCCCCCATTAATTACCCCTACATGTCTTCTTTCTGGCCTTCCTTCAGGGTTCCCAGCTCAAGGAATGACATCCTCCTAGTTGTGACCTGGAAGTCACCCTTTCCCCTCCCAACTTCCACCTAGCCCCCATTGCCAAACCCAAACTGGTCACCAAGTCCTGTCATTTCTACCTGCTACCTAGTTCTGGAATTCTCTTCATCCCTACATCTGCCACCCAAGACAGGTCCCTGTCACCTCCCCTGGACAGCCCAACAGCTTCCCAAAAAGTCTCCTATGTGCTGATGCTATCTGCTATTCTAACATACAAATTTGACCTCCTTTGCAAATTCCCTCAATGGCACCCTCTGGTGCACAAGAGTAATTCCAAACTCCTCAACCAGCCTCTGCTATGATCCTTGCTCAAGGCTTCAGCCTTGGCACCATCTGGAGCCTGCCCAGTTCCCACTCTAAGCTCCAGTTGTTGGACCTGTGTGCAGCCCCCAAAATCACTATGCTCACCCTGGTTTTGTGACCTTTCCACATTCCAGAACTCCCCAACCTGCCTGAGGCCTCTCACTGATAACCTCCCCAATGTGAGATGTTGGTAGATGCTAGCCATGATGCTGGAGCTCAGATAGATCTTAGTTTGTTGCTACCCAACCCCAATCTCTGATCCTCACCCCACTATAGTGTTTGCCTGAGAGGGCCACCCCTTTGCCTCGTAGCAACCAGATCACAGTGTCCACTGAACATTTGTTCAATGGGTGCCCTCGCCCTATGGATGCTCTCCCTCCCTCATTCACCTGGAACCTGCCAGCTGCCCACCAGATACCCGGTCTCCAGCACGTTCTGCCCTTTCCTACTTGATCTCATACCCCATTTCTCAGTCTTCAGGAGTTTATTTCGGGGATGGGAGACTGGGATCACTCCAGGTCTCTGCAGAGGGACCCATAGTCCCTGAGTTCAAACAGGGTCCATCGTCCTGTCTTTCTATCTCCATCCTCTCTGAGCTGCCTCTCTTCTCCAGGGATCAGAGAAGACCCTGTCAAAATGCTAGGGCAGTGATGTGGCCTCCTTAATGCACAAGGAGACACGCCCCTGTTCCCCCAAGAAGGTCTCCCCACAGCCCCCGGGCCCTCTGGGTCCATACCTGAGCTCTCACGCTCCAGTAGGCACTCCTTGAATATCTCCTGCACCCAGGACTGCAATTCTGGGTCGCTTTCCACGGCTGTGTCACAGGGGTAATAGTAGGTGATAATCTCCGTCACATACCTGGCCAGAGGACAGGGCCTCAGTCTGGGCCCTCCTCAGCCATGCTTTTCCCACCTCCCCTAGAAGGCAACGACCTTGGCATAGCCAGAGAAGCCTCATGCCTGCAGGTGGGCAAGTGCTGTGGGGGATGGGAGTCAAAGGTGGTCTGGCGAGGTCAGAAATGTCCCCTAACAAGGGTCAGGTGAGGTACACAGGCAGCTCAGAGCCCACTGGGGGTCTGGCCATTAGAGGTAGACTAGGAAGCAAGAAACGACCAATTGTGCCTTCCCAGCCCCACCCTGAGTGTGAGTACTTGTGTGACATTCAGGAACCAGACTTTATCCTCTGTCCATAAGACCAAGTTCCTGGATGGCCCCATACCCAGGCACAGGTCCTTAAAAGCTCCCACACCCCCCAACATATCAGGGTGTCCACCATGAATGCCACCCATAGCTGCATGTCCTCTCCAGCGCGCCCCACACCTCTCCAGCGCGTCCCACACTGCCAAGCTGTCGTCTCGGTAATAATATCCCGGCAGGTCCTGAACCCCACGCTCGATGAAGTCATTGGGAAGGTAGAGGCTGTCGTAGGTGATCTCTGACAGAGCCCGCACCATCACCTCAGCAAAGCCCGGCAGGCCCAGGGACGTGCCCTGTTAGGGAGGAGGCAGAACCAGGAGCTGAGAGGGTCCCAGCAAGTCCCCTCCCCCCAAGGACCACACCTGCCCCACACAAAGTCTAGCGACCCCATGGCCAGGCAGAGGCCTCAGCCATGAGGCCTCCAGCCCTGCCCCAGGAGTTCTCACAATCTGGCCAGCACACCCAGCCCCTGCCTCTGAGCCCTTCCAGACCCAGTACCCACTTGAGCCCAACCCCCTCCCCATGCCCCATCGTGATGGAAACACAAGTGCAAGTTCTGCGTTTAGTCTAACTGCAAAGCCCAGAATGAGAGCAGATGTCTTGCTGCAGCTGGGGTCAGAAGTCTTACCCTAGCAGAGAGCCCCCCCTCATTGAGGAGGAGGGCTCGCCCAATGCTGTTGATCTGGATGGTGAATCTGGTGTGAGGGATGAGGAGCTGTGGGAGGAAGCAGGAGGATAATGAGAGGAAATTAAAGTCACCCCCAAAGGACCTCAACAGCTCCATCTCTGCAAATCAGAACCCCCCTGTAGGAAGAACTGCTCAAGCCCTCTCCTGTGGGTCCCTAGCTGCTCCCCCAAGTCTAACTGGACCCCTGTGACTACTGAGTGAGCCAGTGGCTTTCCGAGGCAATGCCTCACAGCCGTCCCTTCACCATGCCGTACCTTGTAGAGGGGGTGGCACATGGGAAACTGCCTCAGCGTGGCCAGACAGAAGGCCTCGGCCATGAGGTGGGTCTCCAGCAGGTGAGAGATGGCTTCGTGGCAGTAGAACTCAGCATTGCGCACCCATGTCTTTGCCAGCAGCCAATCCCACTCAGAGTCACTGGGCAGGAAGATGGGGCAGTCAGGCCCAGGGGTCTGGCTGAGCTGAATGTGGGGAGGATGGAGGCGTAAGTGAGTATAGAAACACAGGGATGCAAGGGTCCCCGCAGCAGGAGGGAAGCAGAGGGGAGTGTGAGAAGGTAACGCCACCTCCCGCTCTCAGGCCCACTGGTTTCTTGCGCATGCCAGCGCCTCCCCACTGCCCCCAACCCCCCCACCCTGCACATTTTCTCTCGCTGATCCCTGCCTACAGTTTCCTCCCCTACCCCTGTATCTCACATCACCCACTCATTCAAGAACCAGCTCACAAGCTACCGCCTCTAAGAATCCTTCCTCATCTCAACTCCAAGTTCACCACGTTCAGCTGTGCAGGTGGTGCACTGCACAACGGTGCCAAGATGGGGCAAGGGTGGGGTAGCACTGAGTCTAGTCGACACCGTCCCACTAACAAACCAGGAGGATCAGGCTTGGCTAATGTCCCCAGAGGGGTGACTTTTTCTAGTTCGGACATGATCCAGCCGGGAAGGAAATACTTCAGTTCCCTTTCCTGCCAGACCAGACTCCCAAGGCAGCAACTAAGTGTGATTAATTCAGTTATTTCTATAGGAGACCTGGCCTAGAGCACCTAGGTACCGATTTAGCAAGTGGATGGATGAACAATTAAAGAGACAAGTCTGAATCTCCCACATTCCCTCCTGGTGACCACTGAGCATAGACATCCAGCATACACACTCCACACACAGGAGCTTATACATAAGAGCAGCCCTGTTCATGTCTGGGCATAGAGGCACACAGATGTGTACATGCAGGGAGACACAGGGTCACGCCCCAAGCTCACCACTGGGCACACACAAATAGGCACACGCATAAACAGCGGTGTATTCTCAGATGTACACAGACACACTCACACAGACACACCTGCTTACTACACACAGATGTGATGCTCATACAGCTCCCGCGATTAGGTAGACACACAGGTACATAACGTTCAGACACACACACAGCCTGATGCTCTACTACACACTCACACAGATGTGTCACACAAGTGCACACGGTCCCCAGCATGCACCTCGGTGCTCACATTCATGCATGTACAGGGGTTCAGGCGCTGGCCACACACTCACACAGGAGCCCCCGCCCCACCCCAGGCACCTGGATGGCAATGGGCATCATGTTCCCTTCCGGGCTAAAGTGCAGCAGGCAGAGGGGGGCGCACTGGTGCTGTTTCTGGCCACTGAGCTCAACAGTGGGGATGCCCTCCAAGATGCGGTAGTCGGCCAGGTAAATGTTTCCCTTCTGGAGAGGAGCAGTGAAGAGTAGACACAGAGGCACCAGCCTGAGGCGACCCAGGTTAGGGTACAGAACTCCCTACCCATCCCCCACACTCCCCTCAAGGGTCAGTCAGGGAGGACAGATGGGGGGTTGGGGGGGGGCTCTTCAGGTCGGTGGAGGTGGGCAGAGAGGGGATGCCCGGAGGAAGGCAGGAGGCTGTAGGGTGCCCAGGCCTCACCTCTAACTCCTCTTGCAGGCTCGTTCCCTCTCCCAGGAACGGGGCCACCATGTCATCTGTGACGGGGAACTTGTCTGGGATCTGCGTGCAGCGGCGGAGCAGGCTTGGGTTGATGCCATTGAGGTACTGGTACCCAAAAAAGCTATCCTCTGTCCAGTGCTCGGCCACGTACTCTAGGAGGACAGCACGGGGTCGTCACGACCCGGTCCCCCTCGGAAATAGAAAGGCATGGGACTGAGATCTCGGAGAAAGACAGTGGACGCCCCAGAGACCTGGGATGAAAGCGAAGAAAGACCCCAACCCTGGGCGGAGCAGCCGGAGGGGCCCGGGCGCCGGGGCGCCGTCTCTCTTGGGCCGCCAGGGGGCGCACCTTCCTAGCTGCGCTGGTTGCCGCTGCACGCGCCGGGCGCTTTGCCCAAGAGATGAGCTGGTTGCCCCCCCGTTTGATTCAGGGTACTCCACCCCTTACCAGAGATGACAGTTTTCGTAATAGGGAAAATTTTCTTAATGTCTTTCAGTCTCTTCCACGACCGTTTTCTGTCCAATAGGCCACGAACTTTGAAAACGAATGACCTGGGGGGGGGGGTGCAGGGGGGGGTGGTGTCAGAGGGGCCGCCAAGTTCTGCAGTGCCGCCTGCAGAGCTGGGTCTCAGGGTTTCTCTATGGCTAGAGCTGAGCTTCCATCACATCTTAGGTTCTCAAGGCCTGTCTTTCAGCTCCCTCAGCTTTCCCAGCATTTCAGCCCGGGCTGTCATGCAGGCCTTGGAGAGGCAGGGGCTGAGGGACAGCAGAGGCCAAGGGACAGGAGCCCTGGCCCACACACACTCACTTGGGTCCCAGGCGGAAAAAGAAGGAAGCTGTCTTGATGAAGGAGAAGCGGAGATTGGAGTTCAGGAACTTGGTGGCCTTAATGTTGATGAGAATCGGGAACCCAGGAATATAGCCGTTCCACCTGTGGGAAGGAGGGCAAGCCTGGGGTCAGGCACCTGGGTGCCTGAGGTGGACAAGAGTCAGAACCCAGGTGTCAGCCATGGCAGACGCCCCAGGGCAGCCTCAGGTGCTTACTCAGGCTGGTTAGGGTTTCTTCGGACAGGGGGGCGGTAACTCGGGATGTGCACATAGTTGGGCAGGCCAGGAACGAAGACCCTCCAGCTGCAAAGAGAAGCCAAAACAGCGGGCCCTGGAGGCCATGCACCATTGCAGGGCCCAGAGGGCAGTCATCACCGACTCCATGACCACCTGCAGCCCCTGCCACTCTCCACTCACTGGTACAAATCCTGCTTGGCTCTGATCTCTTCCTGTCGGTGCTCCAGGAGGATTGGGAGTGTGTCGTCGGCTGTTGTCTTCCCTGTGGGTAGAAGAAAGAGGAGGCTCTGGATTTGACCCTTGGTGAGGGCCAAAAAGCCATTCCTCCAGGGCTCTTCCTGGTACCACAAGGGGTTAACACCAGGTAGGAGGTGACCCGCATGGCACAGCAGACTCTCCTGTTCTACCTGCTGCTCCCCTCAGCAGTGTATTTCAGTATATCTGCCTGTTCTGCTCCCCACTATCTCTCTGGTGATCCTCTCACCCCCCCCCTCCTCCCTGCACCTCTGGCCTCTACCCCAGTTCTTGTATGCATAAATAAATAATCTTATATGTGTGTATATGTACATATATATGTATATATATGTTTATTTAAACCCTTCCTCCCCTGCCCACTTCAGGAGCCAGAATTCAGCACCTGTTCCCCAAGTTAGTTCTGTAGGCCCATGGTTGACCCTGAGGAAGGGGGTTCCCCCCCCAAAAAAGGTTTATGGGCCACGTTCCTCCCTCACTCTACCCCTCAAGTGAGGCACTGGTCCCTCTTCTAGATTCACCTAAATGTTAATAACTACATTATCTTGTACTTAGTAGGCATTGGGTACTTTCTAAACACTTAAATTATGTTCATAATTTAACCTACATGAGAACAATTTTATGAGACAAGTGCTTATTACTGTAAGCCTGCAATCCAGTCTCCACAATTCCAAAGTCCAAAAGATATAGTTTGCTTTTTCACAAGTTAGACAAAAATTTTTTGTAGGCAAACCTGCCCTGAATTTACCTGAGACCAGGCAGAGTCTTCATTTAACACATTCAGTATAATAATTCATAGTTTTTGCTACAGAAACATCGGTATATTTGACGAGGGGTGCCCCAGGAGCTACAGCACATAATACATTGTGAGTACGTACAGAAAAGTCACACACACGCGTTTCTGCTGGAAGAAGTCACATGACCAATGGTTGACGGACAGCTTGGGCCCAGAAATTGGGGCTCTTCATCCCTCCCCTGTCCTTGGAGTGGCACATGCCACCTGGATAGTATATGTGACTGAATCCAGTTGAGGTCTCTATATAAACTCAAAATTCTGATGGACAGGCATAGAAACTCCTCTCCAGGCTGTTCAAGATAAATCTTGTAAGTTTCCATTCTTATTAAACCTGCTGCCTGCCAATCTGGAATGTATTTCCCCTCACTCACTTCCTTCTTTCCTTGCCTCAGTGATTGGCAGCCAGTTTACAAGGCAATGATTTTTTGTGAGTGTGTGTGTGTGTGTGTATATATATATATACATCTTCTAAATAAAATCTGAATTTCTAAACATCTCTGGGCCTCAATCGTTTCAACTAACCAACTATATGGTCTTGCTCATTTTACAAGAAAAATTAGTAGGCAGAGAAAACATTGACCTGGGCCTGGCTTGCCTAGCCAGGCAGTCTGCTTCTGACCACGCACCCACCCATACCAACTGCTGCTGAGCTTTTTCACAACTCCTTACAGAGCTTATCTAGTGGACTCTCACATCAACCTGAAGCAGGTCTGATATTAACCCAGTTTATGATGAGGGCATTGAGGCCTATAAGGCTTAGAAGGACTTGGAATTGTGCTTATATGTCCAGCTGAAATCCAAATCCAGGTCTGTCTTTCTCTCGCATCTCGGCCTGGTCATCCCAGCTTGGCAAGCACAATTCTGCAGTGCCACCATTTTCCTTCCAGGTCCTCCTTACCACCCTCCCGGTCCTCTGTTTGCCTCAGCTGGTGTGCTCTGGGTGAATGGTACCCCTGGGGTCACGTGACCCAGAGACCCAGCTCAGCTTCATCCCCAGGGTGGGAGCCTCACTCCTTCAAGGGCCCAGCAGGTGACTCAGTGTCCTTGCCCTGGTATTGCATAGCAGCTGCTCCACCCAACCCCATTTCTGCCTGGCCACCCAGTGTCACCCTGCCTGTCCCCCAAGTCCATGTTACTAAGACCTATTGTAGTGAGAAGAAGCTGTGCATCCTGAGGGAGACCCTTCTCTTGGTCTCCACACCCTCCCCAGGCCTGTCTTGTCCCCTCTCCACTCTTCTTTACCCCTCAGGCACCATCCCCCTGCTCCCAAGGAAAGGCCTCTGAAGCAGGGAAATGAGAGAGACAGAGGGGTGATCACCTGGAGGAGGATGGAGCTCCAGGCCCTAGTCCCACTCAGCTCTCCCCTCTATTCCCATCCACCTTGAGGGAGGCCAGAAGAAGCTGAGTGAGGAGCTTCAGAAACAAGCTTTCGTCCCCTGAGCTCAGACACTTAGGGCCTGTCTTTCTGTGGGAGCAACCAAGTGACAGATTAGGTGAACCACTGGGAACCTGAGACCATCTGTATGAGTAACAGCGTCTCCTGTTGGGGCACACAGGAGTCTTATTGGATTAGTGGGTGGGGGAGGGGTAATTTAAGAGTAGCAGTGAGTCTTGTGAGAGAAATTAGGAGAACTATTGGGGTGATAGGATATTCTTTGGAGCAATGAAACTGCTCTTATATGGGCATCATAACAAGATGCAAGCCCTCCTATTCAGAGCTAGAGAGAACTGATGACGTAGCCAGGCCTCTAAACGAAATAATACATCATCAGTTGTGATAATGGGCCCTCCTGTTACAGAAACAAAGCCTCCTGTGGTAGAAGCAGAATCCTGCAGAGTATGGTCTATGTGTGTGTGGTGTCTGCATGTGTCTGGCTTATGTCTGTGTGTGTGTGGTGTGTGAGTGTGTGCAAGGCACAGTTTGGCATGGAGAACGAATCTATCAGGGTCTTGGGGCCTGTGCCTAGGGGTCTTTTTAGAGTGCCCAGGCATCCTGCAGGAGGCAGAGAGGGCTGTGGAGATCAGGAAAAGCCTGCCTGTGTGCAGCAGACTCTGGGCTCCTGAGAGCAGGCCTGTCCCTCCTTCATCTCCATTCCTCCAGGTGCAGGCTGAGCTGAACTCTGTAGGGCAGCAGCATCAACAGAGCATGATTGTATCAGAGAGGCAGGAAGCCCCAAGGTCCCTGTGGGGCTGGCACCTGAGAGCTTGCTGGGAGTCGGAGTGACCAAGCTGGGGAGGCCTGGCCAGAGCGAGAGCCAAGAAGCAAGGGGCAGGGTGCAGAGGGCTTGCCTGTAGCCTCCCGGAGCGCCAGAGTCTCATAGCCGTCCATCCACTGGTAGGCAGGGAAGTGGTAGATGCGGCCATTGGGTGCACTGATCTGCACGTAGTTGCAGTACCAGGAGTTCTTGGGAAAGAAGGAGAAGCGCTCCTTGTGCAGGCGGATGATGATGAGCTCCCCCAGATCCTGCTGGCACTGGACAGTGTACTCGTCCACCTGGATGGGGCATGGGATCAGCAGAGCTGGCAGAGTCCAACCCCTGACCCAGGCCCTGCTCCTGTGGAGTCACCTTCCTGGGCTTCTGGGCCCAGATTCCTGAGGCTGTGGAGCCAGACCACAGCCCCTCCTTGTCTCATCCCCAGCTCCTGAGGTTCCATCCTCTCTCACATCCCGCGGCAGTGACCTGAGGCTGCAGGACCCAGGCGTGGGCTACAATGGGGTCCAAATAGGGGACAGGGCCTTCTCTGCCTCCTACAATCTCAGAATGGAGAGAGGTGGTCCAGCCAGTCCCTTTTCTCCCACTCATAAACAAGGTGTAGGGATTGATGCAATAGAATAAACGATTAAGATCACCTAGTAAGTGGCGGAATCTAAATCAAAATCAGGTCTAAAGGCTGAGGGCCTGGCATAAGTGTTTCCATCACAGGACAGGTAGGTGCCACTGGACAGGCTGGTCTAATGCCACTTTAAGTCACAGAGAATCTAGGTGAATTTAAGTCGGTTATGATGCAACATAACCTAGGAGTAAGAGTGAGTAAGGAGAGCGAGATGGGGGAGAAGGGAGAAGGACAGGGTGGGAGAGGGCTGAGAAAGGAGAGAGAGATGGAGTGGGAGAGGGTAGGTAGGAGGGGCGGGGAGTGAGGGTGACAGAGAGGAAGAGGGGCAAGGGAGGGAAGGTGAGAAAGGGATTGGAGCAAGACAAGGAAAGGCGGAAAGGGAAGAGATGGCAGATAAGGACAGCAGTAGAAAGCCCGGGCTCTGGGAAGTCCCGAAGGTTGGGAGCCAGATCTGGGGTGAGGGGGCACCCAGAGCCACCCCAAGCACCCCTCTGCTTTCAGCCTCCCCCAGAACTCCCGGTTCTCCCGTTGAAGTTCTGGCTCCCTCCCATGCACACTCCATCAGTCCAGCGCTCCCAGACACACACATACTGCACACACTCACACACGCTTACAGCACACACATGCCAAAGACACGCAAACACTGCACGCGTGTATACTCGTGCTCACACACACTGTGTGCATGTTCATGTGTGCGAGTGTGTCGTCCCTCATGTGTGCTCACGTGTGCACCCACACATGTGTGTCCCCCACATATGTACACCCACCACATGTGTTCACATGCCCCACACACACTCACATGCACACGCACACACACACTCACCGCCCCGGTGGCAAAGTCTCTTCCAAAGTGGTCCAGCAGCTGCTTTTGGCTCTCTCCTTGGGTGCCCACGATGGTCAGTGAGATGGAGTCCATTGTTCCCGATAAGAGATCAGTCCCCGTGGCCACCTTGACTTTGTAGGTGGCCATGGTTGCTTTTCAGGAGGCAGAAGCTGGGGCTCAATCGCAGACACGGTGGGGGGCCACACAGGGGCCCAAGGCAGGCAGGAGAATCTGGCCACAGAGAGGAATGGAAAGGTCCGGTCTCCCACGGTGGAGCAATGAGGCTGTCCGGCACCTGGAGAAGCTTCTGCCCTTGCAGGTAGCTGGGCACGCTGGACTGGGTGGAGAGAACTAGTTGTGAGCGAGCAGCACGGCCAGCCCTCTGAGAGCTGACGGGGAGGAACAGCAGGCAGGGCTCTGGGCCTGCCTCTGAGAGGGCGGATGGAAGATGCCTCAGTTGAAAGAGGCTTCAGGGTGGGGCGGCCAGTCCAGCCTGGGCCAGGGCCCCAGGGAAGTTGGGGGAGGGGGCATTGGGTGGGGCCCTCAGATCTTTATCACCCTAATAAGCTCTTTCCCTCTGCCCGCCCCCAGGGCAGCCCTGGCACCCCTGCTAAGTAGGGCCATGGGCAACAGGTTATCAGCCCAGTTCAGGGGCCTGGTTGGGCATGGCCAGGGGGAGGGGGCAGAACAAGCTCACTGTCCACTTGGCCTGCTGCCATTCCTATCTGAAATAGGGCTGGCAGGTATGGCCCCAGGGGGCAAGTTCATCCTTCTGCCCAGGGCCTGGGGCCCAGAGCCCCTGTCAGGAAGGGTGGTGGGTGTTGAAGGCAGGGTTCAGGAACCCCAGGCACAGGGAGATTCTGGGGAGAGGTAATCACAGATGGGAGAAGGAGCATCTATCTGTTGCTTCCTGGGGGCAAGGAGGAGTTGCAGTTGAATGCAAAAGTGGGGGACAGAGTGAAACTGAGATAAAGAATGGATATACAACTTGTGGTTTAATCATAACACAGAATTCCACCCAGCAATCAAAAAAAAAAAAAAAAGAAAGAAAAAGAACAAATTATAAATGGATGAATCTCACAAATTTTGTGTTCTGTGAAAGAAGCCAGATATATCATTCCATTGATACAAAGTTCAAGAACATCACACATAAGTAATTCCTAGCAGAGTAAGAATAGCGAGCACTTCTGGAATGGGGGTGCAGGCTGGGAGCAGGTATGGAAGTAGGAGTGTTCTGTGTCTTGATCTGGGTGGTGTACATTTCACCATATCTATGTCATCCTTCAGTTTTATGAAGTATTCACCTTCAACCCAAGGAAAAACCAAACAAAACAAGAAGCTGAAAGAATGAAGCTAAGAAGAGGTTGTAATCAGGGCTGGGCTCCAGTGGAATCGCTTGTTAGGAACCAGGTCATTCATTCTTTCATGCCTTCATTCATTCAGCAGATATTCAAGGAACACGCTCAGGCGCTGTTCTAGGCACTGAAGATACAACGAAGAAATAAAATATATACCCAGGGACAAGTGTCAGTGAGCAACAGTCTGTTTGCTATAGTTGTGATATTAAACACTGAGTGGGAAGGGGGTGTGGTGAGGGTCTGGTTACTGTTAAGATCACAGAAGCCAGAGCCATGAGGATGGGTGCAGGGAATGGGAGAGGACCCAAGATTTGTTATGAGAGAGGGTCGGAGTCCTACATTCAGGCGATAGTGCTAGGTAGCCAGGGAGAGTGAGGAGACAGTTGCGATTCTGTCCCCTTTCCCAGACCTGCCTTCTGTCCTTCTGCCTCCCAAGGACAGCTCCTGCCTACTGGGAAGCACCTGCTGAAGCTCCCTCCCTGGTGGCACCCTTCTTTCACCAACAAGGGAAGGTGACACCGTGCCCAAAGGAGACCGGGATTCTGAGATGGGGAAAAAGATTCTGGAAACTTCAGGACTAGAAGATGAATGTGGATGAGATTGCAGTTTGGGTTGAGCTGAAGGATAGGGATGTAGTTGGAGTTAGGGCATGAAATGACCTTTTTCAAGACTGTCAGTGACTCCTTCTGTTGGGGGGAAAGGATGTCCTAAACAGACTCCATAAATAGGTTTTATGGACCCCACCATTCCCCAGACCAAAGAGATGCAAGACACCAAGGACTACAAATCCCATAATGTCATCCCCACCAAAGGGAAGATTGCTGGGACCTGAGAATGGAGTTAAGCAGTCAGGTTTTGTTTATAACCAGACATGTGGGCCTTGGGGAGCTCTTAGTTTTTCACCAGCTTGCAGCATATTATTGGGGTTCCAGCTCAGCAGAATTGGTAGGACACATTTACCAATTTATCTCCCTCTTTTTCTTATTCGTTTTTTCATTTCCTCTTTATTAACCTTTCTGTGTGTGCCTGCAGTTAAGCCTTGTTATAAGTCCCATTTAAATGTGTGTGTAAGAACACACAGGCTACCCATTTCACCTCCGGTTGCCCTGTAATAGTTCTTGCCTTCAGGACAATGACATCATCACTCATGTAGTCCCCCCAAGACCTGCCTCATAGGTCAGCACCTACCCTATTCCCCCTGTGTTCACCTCTGCCTGGAATTAGGTGCCCTTCATTCACTCATCAGTCCATGCTGAGCCTCCATTGTGGCCCCTCACCTTGTCAGACCCTGAGCCCTAAGAATACAAAGTAAGCAAAGTGAATCCCTACCCTCCCTCATGGAGCTTACATTCTAGCGGGGGAAACAAACTATGTTACCTAATAACCAAGTAAATGAAGTACTGTGTTAAGTAGTGGTAAGTACTGAAGAGAAATGTTAAAGCAGAGAAGGATGATATAAAGTATAGAGGCAATCTAGAACGACCAGGGGAGAGCTCTTTGAGAAGGGAATGCTTGAGGAAAGACATGAAGTAAGTCGCCTCCTTCTAGCCCCTGGGCTTTTATACATGCTGCCCCCAATTTACTTCTTGAAACTGGCTAATGCTTCCTCTCGCTTCTGACCTTAGCATGATATTGCTTCATCAATTATCCAAGCCCAATTTAACTATTAATAGAGCTCCCGGACTGTGGCTAACTGACATCTTTCACTGAAGCCATCTTCCCTATTAAATTAAACAGTCCATCATTTGGGTTGATTTCCTCCCCATATCTCCATCACAGTTCTTGGTACTTGGGAGATTCTTGAAACATGACACTTTAAATTTTCTTACAGTGTTCATTTTGTACAATAATTGGCCTCTCCTCTCAGCTATCGCCCCCATAGTTCTCCAACCACCAGAACCATCACCACAGCGCCTTGTGTTCTTCCCTCGCCTGTCCTGACCCTTCTTCCCCCTTCTGTGCTGTATGCCTCAGGTCGATGGTCAGCTTGCAACTTTTATCTTTTTCTTGACCTTTTGTTTGGTTTCTTGATATTGCACATAAAAGTAAAACCATCCAATGTTTATCTTTTTCCTTCTAACTTATTTTCTGCTTAGCATCATCCCTTCCAGCTTCATCCATGTTGCCGCTAGTGGCCTGTGTTTGGAAACACAATCCTTAATGATTAAATGGGTTACTGTTAAGAATGAAGTCAGGGCTGGGAATGAAATCAACCATGGGTTTGGAATTAGAATGAAAATCCAGAAAGGAGAGTTAGATTGGTATAAGGTAGTGGAAGAAGGGAATGGGTTAATGAGATGGAAGCAGGGTTGGGGAGAGAACTGGGGAGGAAGATTTCGCCTGTGCTCTGGGTGCTGTCTCATCTACAGGGTGCCTTCCCAGGCTGAGGGACAGGAACTGTCAGGCCAGTCAGGCCCACCTTCCTGGGCTCCGGATCAGTCACTCCGATGACTCTTGGGGAATGCTAGGAGCCTGATGGTGAAAATTGGTAATTTAAAATGCAAATTTGTTGCAAACTCTCTCAGCCTCCAGCCTTCCAGCCACTCCCACTTCCCTTGACACTGTGTACCCAGGGAGCTGGTCAGGAGTGCTGATGAGCAGGACTGAGTTGGGAGTCTAGTCTCTGGGGCTTGGACCACCATACCTGCAGGCCCCTCTGGGATGAAGGGTGCTGGAGCACAGGGCAAGAAGCCCTGTGCGTTAATCTTCCTGGCTCCAGGAAGGTGTGGGCAGGGGCTTCACGTGGCCTGGAGGTTAAGGTAGGAGAGGGTCTTGGGGAGTCAGAGAATAGAGCTGATTACAGAGGAGTATGAGTGCCACTACATGTGGTAGGCACCCACCTCCAACCCCCAAAAGCTAACTCGAAAGCCATAACCACTATCTATAGGTCTCCTGCTCCATTTTCCCCAGCCAGTGTCTCTTCTCCAAAAAAGCAGAACTGGCTGCTCTGGGCTTGAGCAGACTCAATCTTGGAGTAGGAATTAGATTCCTGCAGGAGAGGCTGAGATGGGGCAGCCACAGATGTGAACGTGGCTGGGACTGGAGCCACACGGGTGTCATTAGGTGTCAGGATGTAGACTGGGCACTCCCCAGTTACTTCCAAAACGTGGATGCATGACTCTGGGTAGGTGCTCATTGGGCTGAAGAACTGGTTCTCCTGGACCACGGACGGGCGTACCCGGGGAGCAGGAGAGGCCACTGGGAAGGATGTGAGCTTGCTGGGTTGACTAGAAATGGGCCACCCACACAGGAAGCCGAGTCCTCTCTGCTGGGGCACCCCCATGCCTAGCCCCACCCCAAGCCTGCAAGGCCTGGGGCCCCACCCCCTAGGACACAGAGAAAAAAATCAAATCGGGTCACTTCCCTGCTTAAAACTCGCCAGAGTGTAAACCGATGTTGTCCCTGGAATCCCATCCAAGAACTTAATGTGGATTTCACGGCGGTGCATGGCCCAACTTCTGTCCACTTCCCGTCATGCTGGCCTCCTCTGTTCTTCAAACACATGCCCTTCAGGTCTTGTGCATTTGCCCTGTCCCTAGCCTATAACACCTTCCCCAAAACTGTTTAAATGTTTTTGTTCTTTCATCCCAGCCTCAACTCAACTGTCCATGCCTGAAGATAACCCCACATGCTAACACACTGCCTGCTTCCATCTCCCAGTTGGACTTGCAATCACCTCAAAGGGCTTATTTGCTTATGTTTATGTGTTTGTCATGTCTTGCTATAAGTCAGAAGTAGGGCTGGGGCTAGGGGAGTCACAGATGTTTCACCAGTGGTTGGAGTGGTGTCTAGGGAAACAAGCCATGAGGCAAGCAGATCCTAGAATGCCAATGCTGGAAGGGACTTTCCAGGTCTCTTCGTCACTCCCATGTAGCTGACAGATTAGGGCCACCAAAGCTGAGGGATTTGCTCAAGAACAACTGGACAAGAAGGCCTGGCATGGTTCCCACTACCCCAGTCACCTTCCAGGCTGACTGAAAATCACAGTGGCCCAGGGCAAGCCAGAGGAAACCCCTCATCCAACATGAGCTCCTCCTCCTGCCTTGTCCTCAGAGGTGCCAGTGCCCAAGGCAGAATTCTACATTCTGGTGTATCTCTCCAAAAAATTTCCCTCCAAGCTGGCTTTCTGGGAAACCAGATTCCAGTGATCCACCCTGGCTCCTCCCTCTCCGACTCATGGGCATTTTTTAGGATGGGCATGGCTCCTGATTCTAACCTTGGTTCAAGCCAAGGAGTGTTCATTTCTTGGAGGAGCAGGTTGCCTGTGTGTGCCCTGACATCACTGAGCCCTGGTCCTGCCCTTCTAAGCTAAGGCCCATGTTAAAGAAGTGCCTTGGGCCTCTGTCACAGCCTTCCCGACCACAAGGGATGTCTCTAGCTGTTTCTTCTTTTAAAGATTTATTTATTTATGCAAAAAATAGCTGGGTTACAGGCCAAAGATGGGAGTGACAGGATTCACCAGAGACAGAATGGAGAACTGAACAGGCAGATGGACAAAAATATACTGCTGAAGGGAGCAGTGGGCAGGACAAGAGAGGTCTGCTGTGCCATGTGGATCAGCTCCCTGGTCGGGGATCGAACTCATGTTGTAGTGGTTACCGATAGCTTCATAGTGCTAAGACTTAACCCTTTATGCCACCAGAGAAGTCCCTCTAGCTATTTCTTATACCTTTGATTTTGTGCTAAGGTAAACAAAATCTGGCAATTTGGGCCAAGTTCTTAGGTTGGAATCTGTAGGTGTGATATCCCCAAACACACCTCTTGGTGTCCAGGATGGCACTAGGATCCTCTTCTCCCAGCATCACAGCAAGAAGCAGAGATCAAGGTTTGCATTAGGCATAGACCTCACAGCTACCCAGTCTCCTCTCCACTGCAGAGAGAGGGGAGGCTGTTTGGGAGAAGATAAGGGAGTGTTGGTGAAAAGGGTTCAGCATACTCTCAGGCTGGAGGTGGCTGGGGAAGAGACTAGGCAGTGTTTCTCTCTGGATCTATAGAAAAGTGGCTGAACCCAAATTTTAGTATTGCAGGGGCACTGGGATGACTTAGGAAGAAATGTAACCAGTGGAATCAGCAGCCTTTTGCACAGCGAAACTTGTACAGCCAGCACTTTTGTTTTCTCAGATCTTGACCACCAAGGCAGCTGGCAGATCCCCACTGGCTGAAGGAAGGAACATTGACTTTGGGCGACTCTGAAAACTAGACAAGCCCTTGTCCACCTGAGGCTCTTGATTGATTACCAGTTATTGTGACACTAAAGCCATAAGATTCTCTTTTACCAGCTCTATATGGGTGGAGCAACAGTTACCTGTCACTGTCCAAAGATACTGTGACACTGGTCAGAGAAAGCCCAAGGTCAGGCTTTGGTAAGAGAAGGAATGTGGAGGGCTAGATCTGAGGTTTAGTGAAAAAGAAACCTGGAAGGTGTTGGTGGCTGTGGAGAGAGAAGATATGGATGCCTATGTACAGGGCTGGAAAGAAAAACATTAGACTCCCCCAGATAATTCTGCAACAATGACCCCAGCATCTCAAAGGCTTAGCAAGTTTATTCCTGGCAAGTTTATTCCTCATTTACATGTTCAACTCAAGCCAGCAGAGGGCTCTGCTCTAGTCCCCCAGAGACGGAAGCAGATGGAAGGATGTTCTCAACACGTGCTTCTAGAACAGCAGAGGCAGAGAGAAGAGAATGCTGGAGGGGCTGGTGCAGCTATGAAGTGCTGCAGCCTGGAGATGACTCGCATCACTCGCCCCAAGCTTGTTGGCCAAAGCTCATCCATGACTCCACCCATCCATGGACGGACCCGAGGTCTTGTCTTCCATGTGTGCAGAAGAGGAACCGGATCTCGGTGGCAACAGGAACAACACCTACACCCAGAAACTAAATCCTGTGGCTTTAGGAAAAAAAAAAAACGCCTCTTCTTTTTTTTTTTTTTCCTGCCACCCTTTTGAGGCTGGGTATTCCTTTACCTCCTGATGGATGACACACACAGGGAGGTGAAGGCAGGAATGTAGGGACTGGCTAGGCAGCTGGGAGGCTTCCTGTCTCCAGGACAACTGATCTAGAGACAAATGGTTCTCTTGTTTAGAGAAGGTTCAACATTGCTTGCCTTTGGCTCCCCTGGGAACCCCACTGTCCCACCCACCCACCTACACACACACACAAACACATACGCACATGCCAAAACAAATGAAACGGGAGCCAAATATGTCTATATTTACTGAACTCACTGGGCTCAAGGACAAAAAAAGGGTGGGAGAGATGATCTTAGGACAGGACAAGAGCTGGGGAGAAACACCCCACACATATTCAGGCCAGGATACCTGTCCCTGGGAACTACACCTAGAGGTCCAGATAAACTGGGTTCTAGCTCCAGCCCACCCTTTAAAATGCTGGGATCAAAGGGGGCCACATAGCTGGCCTAGGGGACACATCTTTTCTTACCCTGTTACCAGGTTCTTCCAGAGAAGGAAGCTATTTTGGTTGATCCCAGGCTTAGGAAGTGGAAACAAAAAGGCAAGGTAGGAAAAAGTTTTGGGGGATGGAGAGAATTGGGAAGGAGTACTCAGAGTACCAAAATGGGGGTCCCCTTGGAGGAGGTAGATTTTCACAGGAGATAGGAATAGGCGGCTGGCCAAAGTGGGCATGGGGACAGGGGCTCCTTCCTCTAGGAGGAGCCTGTTGTGCGTTTGTCTTTAGTCAGCGGCTTCTCGTCCTGGACACTGCTATGCTGGCCCAGGGCTCAGGTCATACGACGTTAGAGCCCTCTTTGGTGGAAAAGGTTCTCCTGTTCAAAGACTATTCACGCTGACTGAGAACAGAGATGGAAGGGCCTGGCCGACGCCGAGAAGCTTGGCCTCCTCATCTTTGGGCCTTTCTTCCAGGGTAGGCAGAGGACAGGGCTAGATGGAGACACTGTTCTCGATGAGGGGAGGGTCCAGGTAGGTATAGGGCAGCGCTAGGCACTGGTTCCGCTCCTGGATTTCCTTTGAGATCTGGGCCAGGCGACTCTGGAAGGTGGAAATGCTCTGCTGAGGAGCCTCCTCGGTGAAGTGCTGGTCTGGGTAGGTGCCCAGTGGCCGCTGCGAGAAAATGGGTAAAGAGGATAATGTTCAGGATGGGACGGAAAATAGTGAAGGACCACACTTGCCAGCAGATACAATCAAGGTGGCTTCTGAGGGCATGAGTCAGCTACAGTTACTATAAACACAAAGGGCAATCAAACCACAATCCAGTCCACAGTGTGGGCAGCCTGACACAGCAGCCTGTGGAGAGGGGCAGAGGGCCTGGGGACTCGGCAACCTGAGCTTAGTGCTCCCTCTGAGCTTAGTGCTCCCTCTGCTGGTGAGCTTCTGTGTGCTATCGAGACCATGTGAGACTCAGTTTCTGCATCAGCTAAGTAGAGGTGGTGGGATTAGAAAGCCCCTTCTAGTGCCTGACCCACTGTGTGTTTTGACCTGAGAGGCCATAATACAACTGACAGCAAACAAACACACTCCAGAGTATGTTCAAGACTGCACCTATGACCTCACCTTTTCACAAAAGTCAATCCCTGAAGACAACTGTCCTGGAGCATCACCCCAAGCAGTCAACATCGTGAAACTTCCACCAATACAATCGCCATCACCATCCACCGCTGCGTACACATCGCAGACAAACGCAGTCGAGAAGAGTCACAGTGAGCTCTGTCAAAGCCACCCAGGACCACACCAGCCTCCTCACCCAGGACACACTTGCTGCCCAGCTAAACCATCCTACAGTGTAACTGTTCCCCGACTACTGATGAGACCACTCATGTTCCATCCCAAGTACAGGAGCTTCTTTTTTCTAGACTTACTTTCTATCAAAACTCCATAAGGGAGATTCATTTTTACTGAGTTGTTATTAGTAATGACTGTTCACTCATCGAATGTTCTCTCAGCATGTGCAGGGATGATTATATGGTGAGTTTCTTTATTGATGTAATAAATTTTATTGTTAGATTTCATAAGGTTGAACCAACCTTCCATTCCTTTCATTCTTAGAACAAACTTGACGTGTCATGATATATTATCATTTTATCATTTACTACTGGTCTTCATTGGCTGCTGATATATTTTTAAGAGGAGTATCTTAATTTTTTTTCCTCATGACAGTGAACATGTTGTAAGCACCTTACATGGGCTAGCACAACAATCCTGTGAGACAGGTATTCTGATCATTCTCACTTACAGAGGAAGAAACTGAGGCAGAGATGTCCCATTATGTCTCCAAGGTCACAGAGGCGTAAGTGTGGCTCTGGGGCTGGAACCCCGAACCTGAGGCTCCTCTTGCTCCTTGGAGCACCTCCTTTCTCAGTAAAATGTAACTCAGTAAAATAACTCGGGAGGCTTCTAGGTTTTTCTCTGCTTTCAAGAAGTTTGAATAATATAAGTATGATTTGTTCCTTAAAGGTTTAGTAGAATTTCTCTTTCCTGGGAAAATTGCCAGATCAGTTACAGCTTTTTTCCACTTACATATAGTGTTCCTCTCATCTGATGTTAATTTTTGGCTGCTCATGTTTTCTTAGTAAACCATTTACTTCATCTAGACTTTTACATTTGTTTCCCAAAAACTGTACGTAGTATTTTCTTCTTCTTTTTTTTTTTTTAGCATAGAACTGGAGTGTAGGCCAGAGACATGAGGGGTGTGAGGATTCACCAGAGACGGGGTAGGGAATAGAACAGAAATATACTGCTGAGGGGGAGCAGCGAGACAGACAGGAGGGGTCTGCTGTGTCCTATGTGGATCAGCTCCCTGATGGGGCTAGAACTCAGGCCATACGGGTATTGGTGCTGAGACTTAACCCTTAGGCCACCAGGGAGGCCCCTCTTCTAATTTTTTCAATCTACATCTGTGGCAATATGCCTGGCCTATTTCCTAATATTGTGCATTTATGTTCTCTCTTTTTTCTTAGAATTATCTATGGCTTCCTTAAATTGTTGGTCTTTTCAAAGAATCTCTTAAATGTCTTATTTATCATATTGACATCTAACTTCTGAAACTACAGTGTAGCCACCAAAGGAGGAGAACACAGAAATATGACAGCCTGGATTCCAATCCTACTTACTGTGTGAACTTGAACAAATTGCTCAGCCTCTGAACCTCAGTTTTCTCCTCCACAAAAATGGAACCACCATTTACTGGACATGTACTGCCAAACATTGTATGAAGCATTTTCAAAATACCTACTCATCTATTTTGTATTTTATAATAGTATACACAATGAAACTGATTTAATGACTAAGACATGGTAGATCCCCAGTAAGTGACAGCTGCTGTTGTTAGACTTTTCCAGATTAAACTTCCCACTGGCTTATGCAGAAAGAATCCCCTATCCTCAACTTCTTGCCTCTCATCCCCCTCCATGACTGATAATTGTGATTTCAAATGAGACATATACATTGAATATGTAACACTGAATATATTTACTTTTATAAAAATAAGAAAATATTTAATATCGTAAAATATAAATATAATTTTAATATAAATTATAAAGTTAGATAAAATACAAATATAAAAAATTCCAGTCCCTGACACAGAGCTTGGAATTTTGTAAGTGATAAGAGTGTTAAGGGTATCTCTTGTTTTTTATAACAAGTCTCTTACAGCCACACCTGAATTTGTTAATGAGGTGACTTCTGGAAAGTCCCAAGGATGCTCTGATGGGCTGGTTGCCCAGGGATATAATCCTGTGGTTCAAAGGTTGTAACAGTTTGGCCTCCCCAGACCCATCCCATATGTCTGTAGAGCGGAGGGTTTAAAGGTTGAGTTAATACCCAATGATTGCTGATTTAGTCATTCTTGCCTATGTAGCAAAGCTTCCGGAAGAAACCAAAAGGCACGGGTTTGGAGAGCTTCCAGGTGGGTGAACACGTGGAAGCCAGAGACAGGCCTCTCCTTAGCCCCCTCCCCTTGCCCTCTGCCTCTCTTCCATCTGGCTGTTCCTGTTTTGCATATTTTATAATAAATCAGTAATCCAATCAGAAAACTTTGTGAGTCCTGTCAGCTATTTTAGCAAATGATAGGAACTGAGGAGGGGGTCCTAGCAAACTCTGATTTACAGCTGATTGATTGGTCATAAGCACAGGTGACAACCTAGACTAAGACTTATCGTCTGAAAGGGATGAGGGGGCAGTTTTATAGGACTGAGCCCTTTACCTGTGGGATCTGCTGCTATCTCCAGGTAGACAGGTCAGAACTGAGCTGAATTGTAGGACACCAGACCTGTGCCTGGGAACTGCTTTGTATGAAGGGAAAAGCCTACATGTGTATCCAGAAGCATGTATTGAGAGTAGTAATAGAGCAGAATTTTCTGTGAGTAGGCAAAAAGCACAGAGAGGATTTCTTTACAGGGTCAGAAATTAATGTCTCTGAATCTTTGGGAGAGAGGACCAGAAAGGAGGAGGCTTCAAGGATGAGTTCCAGGCAATTCCTCACTATAAGATGGCATGGTCAAGACTTGTTAGGGGGATCAAATATCTGTAATGAATTAATGTAATGAAAGGGAGACAAGAGTGAGAAATGGGGACATACATGTAACATACATGTGAACAGACCTTGAGGGCAGAGGCATGACTGAAACCCAATGTGTGAGTGAGACGATGGGAACTGACAACTAGAGGGCTGCTCTCTGGGCCCAGGCTAAGGACAGCCTCCTTGCTATCTCTCCTGCCTCAAAATTGTCCCTGTCATCTTTCTGCACTGCCATAGAGCACCCTCACTAAACACACAACTTTAGTCATGTTACCCCAGGCTGGAAACTCCTCAATGCCCCACCCCCACATTTCCTCTGAAAGAACACTGTGCCACACTGAATCAACTGTGGTCATACAAAGACACCAGTGGACTCTTGCTTTCACTTCACTTGGACATGGCCCTCTCTCTGTCTTGAAAGGAACTCTGTCCCTCTCTTGTCTGCCAAACTCCTACATGTACTACAGATTTCAGCTTAGATTCACTTCCTCCAAGAAACCTTCCAAAGTTTGCCAGCTAGTTCCAGTTCCACAGGTACTGATGAGGTAAGGCCTCATCCTTACCTCTGTCCCGTGACTGCAAGCTCACAAGAATAAGGTTCATATCTGTCCACCAGGCAGGTGCTTACGTACATGTTGAATAGAAGAACTGATACATAAATGATTCCTCAAAGAGATGCTCTTTTTTGTTTTTTGTGTGTCTCCTCAACTAAGCCATGGGATTCTTGAAGGTAAGAAAGTCTCACTCAGTTTCAGATGCTTGGTGCCCAACACAGTATTGATAGATGGGAAGTAAGTAACAAATGAGTGTTGAATGTCTGGGTGAATGGATGAGTGGCTGATGAATGGCTGGCAGATGAATAAATGGTTGGCTGGATAGATGGGTGGATGGATTTATAAAGTGGTGAACTGGATAGAAATTGTGCCTTAGCCACTAAACTGGTAGTTACTTTAATGTAAATCTTTTGGAGTCAACTATCAAACTGAAGAACACTAGGCAGCTTGACAATAAATGCAATAGTATCCCTCCTTGCCCCAAAATAGCCACCACTACAAATACTGACTCCCACCCCACCCTACCACATATACACACCTGGTCCTTGGGCTCTTGGCTGACCAACCAGAAGAGGAGAAGGTTGTTACAAGTGATGTTCACTTCCGGGAGTGTGTCTAGGTAACTCTTCAGGGTGGTGGTTCCCTTGGTTTGGGGAGGGGGCTGCCTCATGGATGACGGGGCATTGGGCATCCAGGCCCCAAAGTCATGCTGTGGAGACATCCCCCCAGTAGAGAGCCCAGACAGTCAGCTGGTCAGAGTAGAAAGACCAGATTCCTTGTGGTCATGCTGCTGACCATGCTCCTCCATCCCCGTCCTAGCAGTTGGAAAAGGAACAGGCAGAGAGATATAGGGTGGAAAGTTCCAGAAGAGGGGCGGAAGCCTGGCTCACCCCTTTTCTCTCCTGCCCAATGTTCCAGGAGTTAGTGAGTCATTTAGGAAGGAGGAGTACCCAAAGAGGAGGTTACCCTAGGAAAGGGGCTTGGGCTGGCATGCCACACACTAATATTCTTCCTGCCAGGTCCTAAGCACAGATTCCATAAGTTCTACTCCCTGCACAACACAAACTAGAGTCACCATTATAACCTAGGACTCAGCTCCACCCCAGTCATCATCTAAAGCCAGTCATTCACTCCACCCAGTCACCACTCCAGCCCTAGCCCTAATGATAAACCCATCCCAACCCAGACCCACCCATGCTCTCAACCCAACTGCTGGCCTCATGTCCATTCCTGAACCTACTCTACATGACCCAATGTCCCCCAGCTGTCTTCTGCAGCCTCACCTGACCACTGTTGACAGCAGCATGCTGGGCGGAACAGTTGAAGATGATTGCAGTAAGGAACTTCACCAGCTCTCCTGGGGTGCACAGGCTGCGTGGGAAGCCTGGGTATGAGATGAAGGGAAGAGGGTGTGTGGATGGAGAAGACTGGATTCCCAGGGCAGCTCAGGGCTGGGCTCACCACATGGGGAGAGTGAGGAAGTGACAGCTGAATGTTTGGCCACTACTGTCTTTAAACTAAGATTAGGGTTGGTCTGAGGTTAGGGATGATCATCGCCACCATTTGTGGTGTTTGTAGGGATAGGCACTGGGAGCTGGCATCAGATCGGAAAATGTTCAGCCACAGAGCTCACAGTGGGGGAGCCAGGATGAAGCTAAAGCCAAGCTGCCGCTCCCTAACTGCAGCCCTTATTAGCACTGCATGATTTAATAATACCCCGTTTATCAAGATTTGTCTGACCAGCCAGTTGCAGGTCATGCTGCTCATAAGCTAACAGGGATGGGAGCGGAAGGAAGCTCTAAGGCCAGGGCTTGGCTCTTTGAGGATATGGCAGGCAGGTTAGAAACAGATAGTGGGGTTAATATGGCTAGGGAGACTTTTCTGAAGAAAGAGGAGAAACTTCCTGAGTTGAAGTGTAAGTGAGTAGAAAAAAGCTGACAGAGGAAGGCCTTCTCAAGTGCAGACTTATGTCCTCTTCTTTCTCAACCTCACTGATTTCATCCAAGTTTATGGTTTTAACCACATTTCCTCCAAATTATGATACCCAGTTCACATATCCACCTGCCCCTGAACTCTTAGAGTCAGCAATGGGCCTAAACCTACAGCGGCTACCTGAACGTCTAGAAGACATCCCCAACACAGTATTTCTAAAACCTCATGTTTGACTCCCCACAGTGATCCTATTCAATATCCCTTAGGTAGTTGCTCCAGCCAAAATCTGTGCACTCATTTTCTTTATCTTGTCTTGCACGAATCAGTAAATATTTCCAAAAGCCAATCTTACCTCCCCACCTCCAGTCTCCATTATCTCACTCCTGGAGAATCCTACACTTCCACCCTTGCCCCGTCAGCTGTTCACACTACAGGCTGAGTGATCCTTTAGAATCAAAATCCAATTGTGTCATCCCTTGCTAGAACCCTCGAAGGACTTCACTAACCTCACTGTGGCCCTACTTGATCTGTTTCTCAAGCCTTCTCTGACTTCATTTCCTAGCCTTCTTACTTCTCTCACTCTGCTCCAGCCACAAAGGCCTTCCTGATAGTCCTCAAACCCACCACCATCGTGCTCCCTAAGGCCTGTGTACTAACTAGACCCTCTCCCTGTCCTCTCTTACTCCAGGGATCCACCGCAGTAAGCACTCTCACTTCTTCCACATCTCTTTTCAAACGTCACTTCCTCCTAAAGCCTCTCCCTGACCACCCATCTGAAATAATCTTCCTACCTCACACCATATCCCCTGATGCTGTTTCATTCTTAGCATTTATAGCCATCTGGCTTTTAAAAATATTTTTATTATACAGGTATTATCTGTATCTCCTCCCAAAAATGTTAAACTGCAAGAAGGCCAGGATTACTACTGTCTAATCACTGCTGAACCCCAACACCTAGAATGATACTTAGTAAATATGAAGAGCCAGTAGTGATTCATTTGAATGAAGTGACTGCACAAGCGGGTAAGAAGCCAGGAAGGGGAGGAATGGAACGCAGGTGAGGGGTCAGCAGTGTGCCCTAACTTATTGCACCTGCTCACTTAATGCAGATGAGGCTGCAGCAGAGTGCCAGTCCAGGTGGTTTCTGGGCACAACTTTAGAGGATTATTAGGGTGGTGGCCTGAGGCTGGAAGATGTTGGATAGGTTTGAGAAGCAGCTGCCACAATGCAGGAGTAGTATGAGGACTGGGACTAGGTGGTGACAATTAAAATGATGGGACAATAGGAATTAGCCACCCAACTGTATTTAGGGAGTGAAGAACATGAGTCAAAGATGGCCCCAAGGGGTGGAGTCAGGGTGGCTGGAGAAAAGCTTATGCAACAGAAAGACAGAGGCCTGAGTGGGGAGGACTGGCTGTTAGCCTGGTGAGGATGTGGGAATTTCTGATTATTCTATTTGTGGTTGCTAGTCTAATCTGGAGGGCTAAATAAAAAAGCAAAGAAGTCAGGTCATCTATGGGAATTTTTCTGGGACTCATATTGATATCCCTTTGAAATATGAAAGCAAAAGCCATACTGACTGAGATTAATTAATGAGTGTGCTTGCCCTCATTAATTAATTAATAATTTTAATGCCTTTAAAAATATAATTTAGAACAATAACTGCTCTGGCAGAGGCCAGCGTCAGGACCACCCATGATTAGCTCAGGGTGGGGTCACTCTTTAAACATCCAAAAGAAATCTGACTGTCACACCTTAGCTCAGAAGTCATTGTTGGCATCACTAATAGTGAGAGGAGCTGGCATTAGGTGTCTCCACCTAGCATCCTTGCCCCAAACAGTCAACCTTCAGGTAGCATTTCTGGCTGACCAAAAACAAAACCCACAAGGGATAGAGAAGCCAAGAATAATGTCATGAGGAATCAATTAGGTAAACTGGGAAGGTGAGATATTCTGCAGAACTAGTCCTGGCTTTTCAATAGTCCTGGTCAGCTGTCATGTGATTGGAGGGGGCAGGCCATCCTAAATTTAAAGAAACTTTAGAGTCAAAACAAACAAGTGTATCATGTGGTCCTAGGGCCCCAGAATCAAGAGGATCAAGAAATCAGGAAACAAGTCTAAGGCACCTCCTAGTGGGAACATGAAGAAAAGGGTCAGAAACAAATAAGTCTGGAAGGAAAAGTCAGGTGATGTTAGGCCAAGTGAGGAAATTCAAATATGAAATATATAGATAAGAGAGTGATGTTGGAAATTATTGTCAATTTTGTTGAGTGTGATGACAGCCCTGTAGGTATGTACAAAAGCATCGTTTTTTTTGAGATGTTATGTTGATTATGGATAAACTATAAAATATATACTGTTTACCTAAAAGACTGCAATAATAACAGAAGCAACAGATTAATCAAACATGGTAAGGGATTAGCACTGTTGAATCTGGAGTGAGTAAATGGGTTTTCATTGTATCTCTACTTTTCCATATATTTAATTTTTTGTTCTGATTTTTGTTTATTAAACAAAGCCTCTGGGCCCAATACGAATAGGACTACAACAGATGTTCATTCTATATGCAAGTAACCTGAAACCATCCCTTCTTCCTGGGTGTCACCACAGGAGTGTGACAAGGTAGCCTCCAAGAAAAGGGTTCCCTGCCTCACCAAGGGAGGGTGAAATTGAGCAGGGAGAAGATCCTGTAGGGGGGCTGGGGAAGCAAGGAAGCAGGAGGGAGAGCCAGAAGGAGACCTGGAGGAGACACACGGAGCAGAGAGACAAGGAAAGATGCTGCACTTGCTTTTTAGTCCTGGGTGAGTTGAAACAGATGTGGGTGGGTGAGAGACCCGTGGGGAGATTTCCAATGGCAGCTTTGATCATGACTTATTTGTTTCTGACCCACTAGGAGGCGGGCTTTCCAGCCTCCTTGCTTTGGACAACCCTGTTTGGCTGGACATTTAGCCATGAGGAGCTGGGTAATATTGGGTGCTTGATTTTGAAACTCTAGTATTCCTCATTTCTATATTGCACACTAATCGTATTAAAGTTCCTTTCCATTGATGATCTTAGACACTAGATCATTATGTTTTGTTTTGATGCGACAGATGGCAGAACCTATTTAGAGAAGGCAAAATTTGTGGGTTTTGGGGTACCCCCTCCCTGTCCTGTAACAGGAGCTCCTGGTGTGGCAACCAGGAATGACACCATCAGGCTAGGGCTGGGGGAACTGAAAGGTGAACATTTATGCCTCTTTGAACTTATCTTTTTCTTCCATTGCATAGAGGCCGCTTCTGCATTTCTCAGTGCCTGCAGATCAGACTATCCAGTAGAGTGGCACTAGGGACATGGCCTATGAAGTGTGGCAATAGGGTACATAACCTGAACGAGGGCAGACGTCATTTGGTGGAGCATGGCTCATAGTTTTCATTTTCTGAACTTGAGGGTGATGATGAGGGAGTTAAAAGGGAAAATCCTTCAGGGAATGGGGGCTTGGGGAGTTTTTAAGTCTGAAATCAACTACAGAGCAGAAAGAGAAGGGCTTATTCCATTGGGAAAGAGAGGAGCCAGAGACCCCCCCCAACAAGCCAACACTGGGATGGGGAGATGGTCGAGGCCTAAGAGGAAGTGCAAGGTTCAACAGCATATATCCTGGAGCTAAAGGAAGATTTTAAGGACGGGCGGGCGTTCTGGGACAGCCAACTGGCACTAAGGTTAACAAATGAGGCTTAAGAGGGGCCACTGCTGTTGGCAGGTCTTAAACACCTCTGTAGCAGTATCAGAAGAGAGGGCAGTTTGGGCTAGGTGACTGGGACATATGAGGAGGAATTAGACATAGCAGGACCAACCCACTCCCTGACTCCAAAAGAAGTGAGGGAAGCTGGTGGCTCGAGAGGTCACTTGGCAGGTAAAGTGAGAGGGGATGAGAAAGGGTTCTCTAATCCTAGGTGTTTTGACAACAAAGATATGACACTAGATCTACAGAGCTCATCAAGCAGAGGTAAATGAGTGAGGTTGAGGAAGTGTAGTGATAGAAACAGGGTTTTGGAGCCAGCGGGAGCTGACTCTGGATCCAGCCTCTGCCACTTACAATCTGTGCAGCCTTCTCTGTGATTCTTCCTCAGCCATTTACAGGTGCTTATATTAGGATATTGCAAAGACTGACCCAGGGGGAGCATTTGGTCACTGAGAGACCATGCTTGGGAGGTAGAGAGGGGATACCTGAGCTTTCCCGGCCCAGAAACGCCTGAGCAAAAATCTCGCCGACCCAGGCTTGCAGCTCTGAATCCTGCTGCACAGATGTGTCACTGGGATAATAGTAGCCCACGATCTCTGAGACAAAGCTGTAAAAAAGAGATGTCAGTGCCACAGTAGTAACATTAGGCTCAGGCCAGGCCAGAATCAAAGCTCAGTCTCACACAGACAAAGCCAGAAAATCCAATGAGTCCCTGGGGTTCAATGGGGACTCACAGTCCAGCTGGAACCCAAGTGTCCAGGTTTCCCTCAGGACGCACTTCTGAGTTATAGGTGCTCTAGGTCTCCTTTATGCACTGAGGAGAGCCAACTCATGCTGTCCCCTTCCCACTCCGCACCAAGAGAAAGGAAGAGCTGTCTGTCTGGAGCACATGCCTCGCTGTTGAGCCTGCCCTGACTTCTCTGGACACCCTTTCCCTCCCTTCCTCAGCTGCATTCTCACACAGTCCAATTTCCTCCCAGTCCACAGCCACAGCCTCTCAATTCATGGGGGCCCTCTAAGCTCAATTCCTACCCTTGCAATGTCCCATGCTGCAGCCTAAGAACACCCAACCGCCCCGGCACCGAGCACCCCAGCCTGCAGGAGCACAGGAGCACATTTGCACTCTGGTGGGGCCAGAGTGACCGCATAGTCCCAGGAGCAAACCTCTCAATGGCCCCCCAGATCTTCAGGCCGTCGTCACGGTAGTGGTAGTTGGGGATGAGTAGAACCCCGCGGGCCCGAAGGCTGTCCGGAAGGCAGAAATCAGTGTAGGTGAAGTGAGCCAGGCCGGTGCTCATGAGGTAGAGAAGGCCTTGTCTTCCGATGGATGTGACCTGAAGACACAGCACACACCTTGGCTCTTGAGCCTGCTCAACGCCCACCCGTGTGCCTGGGAACTGGATGGGCCTAGTGACTCAATGGAAGGTTCCAGTTAATCAAGAAGTCCAAAACTACCAAACCAATGTCCATTGGGGCCAGATGCAGGGTGCAGTTATCTCCTACTACAAACATAGGAGATCACTCTTAACAATCTGGCCAGTCCTTGCGTGCATAAATAAATCTTTAAAATAAAAGAAATTTTAAAAAACTTTGATAACTAGATAGGAAGCCTTAACTAAGCGCCAGGAGCCAGGGAGACCAGGCCTGAGCACGGTCAGCACAGAACTGAGCTCCGGTTTGGCGTTCTCTGCCCACCAAGGTCTCTGAATTGTACTGGTAGCTTATGTGCAAGACAAGAAGGAGCTTGGTGGAGAGAGGCGGGGCTTGTGAGAGGGGCTCCTGGGATTTGGAATGGGATTGGAGGTGAAACAGTTGTGGGCGGGGCAAAGCATACTCAGGGGTGGGGCCTCGAGAGGGGTGGGGCCTCGAGAGGGGTGGGGCCTCGCGAGGGGTGGGGCCTCGAGAGGGGTGGGGCCTCGAGAGGGGTGGGGCCTCGAGAGGGGTGGGGCCTCGAGAGGGGTGGGGCTTCGGCTGGTGGGAAGGGCTGGGAGGCTTCACCTTGTCCACGAGGCCCTCAGGGTTGAGCAGCGTGGACCGTGCTATGGTGTTCACCTGCAGCGTGTAGCGAGTGTGGGGAAGCAGGAGCTGCGAGCGGCAATAGATCACAGGAGCCAAGGGTCAAAGAGATCACCCGGGTTACGTTCCTTCTGCCCCTCACCCCCACCCCAGGGTCGCACAGACCTTGTAGATAGGATGGCAGAGGGGCAGCTGACGAAGCGTGGCCATGGCAAAGGCCTCGCACAGCAAATGCGTGCATAAAAAGTGTGTGTTGTTCTCGTGCACCAGGAATTCAGAGTTGCGAACCCACGTCTTGGCCAGCAGCCAGTCCCATTCGCAGTCAGTGGGCAGAAAGATGGGGCTGTCAGGCCCGGGGACCTGGCTGAGCTGTGTCCAAGAATAAATAGGGGGTGAAGCTCAAGACTGCTAGGGCACCCCCTGAGGTCCGCCCCCAAAACCCCGCCCCCAGACTCACCTGGATGGCCAAGGGCATCAGTGCTCCCTGAGGGTTGAGCCACAGCAGGCAGAGCGGGGCAGCCTTGTACTGCTGGCAGCCATTTAGGCAGTGGACAGGGGCCTCCTCCAGGATCCAGTAGTCCGCTAGGAAGATGTTCCCCCTCTGAAGAAGGTGCACAGGGGCTCAGAGTGACCTCCTCACCAATGCTTCATATCCCTCTCTGTTCTCTGCCTACTCCCACCCCAGCTAGGGCCTCAATAATGCTAGGTGCCTGCACTCATGGCCAATGTTGGGTACCCCACCCTTCCCAGAATGTCCGGAATGAGGTCCAGCTGAGTTCTCCATTGTGCAACTTCTCACCTGGCTCCCCAGCTTGGACAAGCCAACCTCTCCCCACCTCCCCCATACATGATCCTTCCTACTCTTTCAACTGAGGTGACCTCACAGGCAAAATCAACATGCAGTGAGAATTTGCCCATCACATCTTCAGCCTTGGCCGCTCAGAAGACACTGAGGAGAATCATCATCTCCCAAACCCTCAGAGCTCCTAGTGCTCCATGATTGCTCCTGCTGTGCCTAGTGGTACTGCCATGGCCTATCCTAAAACAGCCTTCTTCTGGCCTCTGCACCTGGAGTCTTGGAAACCTTGGAACAAGGCCTCTTTCTTCAAGCTGTATTGCAGTCACTTTACTCATTCCAACCAGTTTATCAGACTGCATCCCGGGCTTCCAGCTATTCTGAGCCTGACGTTGCTCTCAGCCACATCTGCTCTATTTAAAAGGTATAGAGCCAGGGCTCCCCAGAGGGTGAGGCCTAGAGATTGAAGGCAGCCCCTGCCATCCACACCCAACCTTCACATCCATCCTTGTCTCTAATGGCAATTCCTAAGGGCCTCACCTACCTCTAACTCTGTCTGCAGGCAGGTGTCCTCTCCTAGCAGGGGGGCCACCATGTCATTGGTGACAGGTAGCTTGCTGGGCAAGCTGGAGAGGCAATGGATCATGACAGGATTGACGCCGTTCAGGTACTGGTACCCAAAGAAGTTGTCCTCACACCAGTGCTCTGTGACATACTCTAGGAGGCAAGAGAGGGGGGGTCAGTGGGTCTGAGAATGACTTCTTTAGCTCATGCTTCTCACCAGCCCTTTGCTTATCAATATGGTTCAGATTTTCCTCCTGTTAACCCTCCGAGGTAGGTATAATTATGTCTTCAGCTTAACACTAGATGCTGAGAGTCAAAAGATAGGTTGATTGCTCATTTGGGAAGCAGAGTTGAGCCTATTCTGGCCCCAAAGCCCTTAGATGAGGGCACCTGATCAGAATCGGGATTCTGTCCGTGGTAATCTCCTAGGCAAGCAGAGTGTCTGTCTGTCCTTACTCCCCTATCCTTTTTTTTTAAAAAAAAACTTTTTTAATAATGCATACAAAATCTGAGGTGTAGGCCAAATGCAGGGGCAGGGGGAGGCAGTGAGAGGGTTCCCCAGAGACAGAAAGGGAGCAGGACTGGCAGATTGACTGAAACACACTGCTGAGGGGAGAAGTGGAAGAGACAGGAGAAGTCTGCTGTGCCATGTGGGTCACCGCCCTGGCCGGGGATCGAACTCACGCTGCAGTGGCTGCCGATAGTACACAGTGCTGAGACTTAACCCCTTGTGCCCCCAGGGAAGCTGTACTATCCTATTCTCAACCTGTTCCAGAGGAGGGAAAGATGCCTGGGTTCTTGAGGGACCTAGGATATGCCAACAGTGCTAGCAGGAGCCCCTCCCACTGGAACCCAGCATTCTCTCTGAGAGGACTGGAAGAGAGCCCTTTCCCAGAATGGGGCAGACAGGGTCTGAGAGTGGGTCAAGTCGAGGATGGACACTGCCTGACTCTACACACCTGAAGTGAAGGTCTTGTGGCACCAAAAGATATTTCGAATGTCATCCAGCTTCTTCCAGGAGCCCTTGCGATCCAGCAATCCTCGAAGCTTCATGCCTAAGGATCTGTGGAGAGGGGAGCATAGGATGGGGCTTGGGTGCTGCCAGGGGCACTGTTACCCTAGCTAGATGCATGGAAAGAGGTCAGTGCCCAGAGCAGAGGTGTCTAACAATCCACAGGGGGAAGAGTCCAGGAGCCTTTGGAAGCATGTAGGAATGACTGTTCATGTAAGCAAAATGGTACGTCTGGCTGTGTAATACAGACAAGTCATCTTCTTGGATGTTCTGGTCTGCTTACTTCAAGTTTCCAGCTTTTCTGTGTACTTTTCACTTAGTGGATGTCTAAACTCTTTGGACTTTCTATAATGAGCATGTTTATTGATGATCAGGAAAAAAAAAAACTTGAAATGAAATCAACTTTGCCCCCTGTGCAGGGCTCTATTCAAGCTGTGCTTCTCCTGGAGAGCCGTGTCCCGCATACCCTCTGCTCTGTGTATGACCGAGATGATGTATGAGCGGAGTCATGTGGCCTGATCATGCCCAAAGTGAAGCCTTGTGTATGTCTCTTTCACAAAATGCTCATTATTCCCTGTATTGCATCATAAATCCATTGTTGTCATATCACTGCGTATTACACCAGGGGCTCTCTGAGGGGCCAGGACTAGGCTCTGTTCCCCCAACATACGCAGTTCATGATAATCACTCACTAGGTGGGTCCAGTCAGATGGGAGGGAAATGGTACATACAAGAGGTGGGTTCATGGCAATTGGTCAGTAAGACAGGCTGTGTAAGGGACCGATGTGTCATGGAGAATGTGAGCGCCTGGAGAAGGTAAGGAGGCAAGGGGACATTAATGACCTGACAAGCCCAGTGTCCTATGTATTCACCCAAGCCACCTACGCCTCATTCCACAAGAACGTGCTGAATGCCAGCCCAGTCAAGACCAGGGGATGTGAAATACTGGGAGCTGGAGGGCAGATGGGAGGGCTCAGTCATTAAAGCAGAGGCTAAGGTAGCAGTAAAGGGGAAAGCAGAGGCCTTCTCCAGTTCCTGCCACAAACATCCTTTAGAAGGCCCTACAGTTGCCCTCACTACCCCTCGCTACCCCTCCTCTCCGCCCACACCTAGGTGAGTGCAGAATACCAGGCTCTTCTTCCCGCTGGCCTTTCTCCGTCCCACCTCAGCTCTCCTGGTGGTCTCCTAGGCCTTCCCCTGCCTAGACTCACATACCAAGCCCAGGAACAACTCAGTTAACCCCTTGTCCCTGACTCTTCCTGGGCCTCTCCATGAGTGCTGGGCCTACAGCCTGAGCTGCTGCTAATGGCCTCTCCATAGCTAATTAACTGCCCAACACTTTTCTAAGAGATCAGGGTTCTCATAGCTGAAGACTAGGTCCTCATACTACACTCAGTAACTTCTGCTGGGTATGCTCCTATCTCATTTAATTCTCCTCTAAATCTGTGAGGTAGATATGAATATGGCCATTTTACAAATGAGGAATCTGCTTAGAAGCTGAGTGAAAATCAAGCTTACACTGCTAGAAAGTATTGGTTCTGGGATTTGAACCTGAGGAATCTGACCAGCTTCTTGAGGGTCAGTCCTCCTGGTTTTACTCAGCATGGCCCCACCAGCAGGGTGGGGCATGTTCTGCAGAGTAAGTGCTTGATTCTTTTTATTGAACTGAGGAATGAAAAGCGAAGTCTGGTTAAGGAGCAAAGATGAGCTGATGGGGAAGGAGATAGTGGAGGAGCCTGAGAGGAGAGAGAAGAACCTGGGACAAAGAGGGAAGGCTGTAGGCAGGGAGGGGAGAGAATGGGAGGTAGGAAAGGGGGGGGGGTGGAGACAGTGGGCAGAGAGTGGGGAGAATGGTGGGCAGAAACGAGCATCAAAAGGCCAGAGAAGGGACATGGCAGCAGCACACAGAGGGCAGTGTCCTCACGCAGGGATGGCATTGAAGAGCAGAGAGGTCGTCTTGGTGGCGGAATAGCGAATGTTGGGTTCCATGTGCAGCAGGAGCGGGATGTCAATTTTCATGGGGAAGCCAGGCAGATACCGATTCCCACTGCTAGAGAATGGGTTGGAGTGGAGGAGGGCACAGAAGGACAGAAATCAGTGAACGAGACCTTCAGCCCACTCTCCTAATCCTTTCCTCTCTCCTTCCCCAGACGCTCCAGCCCTCCCCTCACTCCTTTTGCTCCGGCCCTTTGGTGGCATCTGAGTACCCAGCCTAGCCACCTCCCCCTCTTCGCCAGACCCCTGAGACCACCCCTTCCCATTTTACAGCTGATATTTGAGTTAAACTGCTTTTGTCCTAAACCCAGACTTCCAGATTGCCTGAACCCCACCATCCCCACAGATCCTTCACTTCGTGCCCCTCCTTCTTCCCAAGTCCTGATGCCCACCTTTCGCCCTGGTCTGCACAGGATGTCATTTTGGTCAAGGCAAATTTCTTGTCGGACTCCATTTCCTCAAAGCTGCTGACATCCACTATGCGGGGGAAGCCAGGGGCATAGATCTTCCACCTTCCAGGAGAAAGAAAAGGGTCAGAGGTAGAGAATCAAAGAGGGGAAACAGAAGCCTTAGTTCTTGATAGTGTGATAGTGTGTGAGGAAGACATGAATGTCCCACTGGCTAAGAGTAGGGTTTGTGTTGAGATTAAGGTCATGGCCAGGTTGGAAATAAGGTGAGAATGGACTGAATTGGTCAGTTATCAGAGTCGTTTCTGGTATCTTGGTCACAAGAAGGGTAACTATGGGGAGAGAGATAATGGGGGAGCCTGAGAGGAGAGAGAAAAACCTGGGGACAGAAAGGGAAGGCTGTAGGCAGGGAGGACAGAGAATGGCAGGTAGGAAGGGGGCGTGGAGACAGAGGGCAGAAAGGAGCATCAAAGAGCCAGAGGAGAAGGGACATGGCAGCAGCACACAGAGGGGTGAAGTGGAGAGTCCTTGATAGTTGCTGGAATTGATACTCTAGGTCTTGACTCAGGGTCAGTATTAGATCGTAGCTAAGTTTAAATGAGAGTCCGAATAGGAGTTGGGCCCTCGAGGTTGGAACTGAGGGAGCAACAATCTGATTAAGGTTGATGTCACATAAGGATGGGGGAAGAAATCGAATGATGCCTTCCTTACCGGTAGCAATCCTGCCGGGCCTGGAGCTCCCGTTTCCTGTGATCCAGGAGGAGTGGAAGGGAGTCTTGACAAATAGTTCTTGCTATGGGCGATAGAAATTACTCTGCATAAGTCTCTTTTCAGACATCTCTTTCAACAAACTTCACATGAACCCCCTAGCCCTTGAGCCCAGTCCTTCAGGGATGTGGATTTTGCATGGTCTTTGTGTATTCATTAGCAGAAGGGATTCTGGACAGCCTCACCCCAAAATTATGTTTGCATGCTTATCTCATTTCCAAGACCATAAATTCCCCAGAGGCAGAAGTCATGTTGTAATCATTTTTTGTATTCCCAGCATCTAGCAGGGTTCCTGACACTGTGCCTAGAACATGCATTTGATAAATGACTGATGGACAATAGACAAATGTATTTTGTGTAGTGTATGTATGGTGATGATAGATGGGAATTCAGATGATGTCCCTGAAGAACTCACCATGGGCCAAGGTATAATTTATGTTCATTTGCTTCACCTTGACCTAGTATGCCCATCTCTCATCCCTAAGACTCCTCTCAACACTCAGAAAAGCCCTCATCTTTCATCTCTAGATCAGACAGTTCAGAAGAAATGGGCATCCAGAGGCTGAAGGGGTTCAAGACCAACATCTTTGAAAGGCTGCCCGAATTCAAGAAAGAATCTAAACAGCACCTCACAGGGATTTCATCCACACCAGAAAAACCAGTAATAGTGGACATGATCTCACTAGCTAAATTTTCCAAACATTGAGACTCTCCATCTGTTGAAATCCACTCAGTTTGAAGTTTGCTTCCTTTTTGGACTCCACAGGAGTTCAGTTTGTGGAAACGTAGAAGGAACTCTGTGTGTATATGCATCTAGAGAGCATATAAATGTGTGTCTAACATCTGTGTGTGTTCAGTGGGATAAATACTGCCCAGAAGCTTCCTGCATGTCAGAGCTTTAAAGTCTCCCTTTTTGCAGAAAGCATCAAGTTAGGAGTCCTGAGCTCAGTTACTCTAACCCCAACCCTATTCCTTACATCCTGGACTCTGGGAAACCCGCCCCTAGACCCTAACAGATGTTAGTACCAGCCCACCTGTTCCTGGTCGCAGTTCTATGGTGCAGAAGCCCTCAATCCACTGATAGCAGGGAAAGTGGTAATGGGTACCATCAGGGGCAGTGACACAGATGTAGCTGCAGTACCAGGAGTCCTTGCGGAAGAAAGCATAGCGTTCCTTGTGCAGGCGCAGCAGCAAGAGATCACCCAACTCCTCAGAACAGCGAACTTTGTACTTCTGCACCTGAGAGGACCAAGAGAACAAGAAATGGTAGGCAACATCTGCCAGGGACATCTTTCACTCATTCTGGCATAAAGACCTGAGCTACCTCTACTCCCCAAGCAATGCAATGCTTTTGTGTGAATTAGAAGGCAACTCTTCAGTCAGAAACAGCTGAAGCTACCTCATAATCTCAGTGTATACATAGAATGGGTTCTGGCTTTCACTTGCCTGCTTGGCACCCAGTACCCTTATGTAGGCCACCAGCAAACAATCCCGGGGGCCTGACAGAGAGAGGTAGATCTCCTCCCGAGAACAGGTAATCTAAGATCAGAAGGGACAAGCTTTACTTGCCCAAAGCCCATCTTTAATTATGGAGTTAAGAAATTAGTAGAATTCTCCTAACTCCCTGCCCAGGACTCCTTCACAGCCCTGCCTAGGTAGGGCATCTCCAGGAAGGACGACCAGCATAGGAGATCTTGAGGAGGTTGGGATCGCCTTTGAGTTCCGCAGGATTTGATGAGTCCTGGAGTAATGGCACTCTCCTCCTATCTAGTCTTCTGCACCTCAGGGATCGCCTTCCCCTCTCCTCGTACTCACCGATCCAGTGGCAAAGTCCCTGCCCAGGCGATCCAGCAGCTGCTTTGGGCTCTCCCCACATGTGCCCACCAGTGTGACAGAGATGTTGTCCATTGTGCCCGCCCTCAGATAGGGGCCAGTGGCCACACACACGCGGTAGACGGCCATGGTGAGGGAAGGACAGATGCCCCCTAGCAACGCTGGCACAGCAGCAGCCGGCCTGGTTGGGGTGCTGAGGGAAAGTCCAACTTCTCTGGGATGCTCTTGGGATCTCTCTCTCTCTCTCTCCTAGAAGCTCCCAGCCTCTGTCCTTGCTCACTTT
The DNA here is from genome assembly GCF_000260355.1 of Condylura cristata. Lineage (NCBI taxonomy): Eukaryota > Metazoa > Chordata > Mammalia > Eulipotyphla > Talpidae > Condylura > Condylura cristata. The sequence continues at coordinate 28,671,660 of NW_004567118.1, read as the reverse complement.
GGCCTCCCTTTCCCCCGCCCACAACCCTGTGCCCTAATAGTTGTTTGCTTCCCTCTGGCACAGCCGGTCCCTCTGGCTGGCAGGACAGGGCTCACCCAGATGGATATCAGGAGACGAGTCCTCGTTGGAAAGGGAGGGACCAGATGCTGAGGGGGAGGCAATGCCTGTATGATTGGGACCCCTCCTGGTCCGGGGTCCATGTTTCACCCCAACTTCCCCCATGACCCGTTTTTGCCTCCTCTCAACCAGAACTGGGCACAGGGTGTCGCATTCCTGCTTGTGAATCATTCGCGTGAATCACAACGCACATGTGAGCCACGCTTAGTCACAAATCACACGTGACGACAGCACACGCAGGTGAGTCGCACGCGCATCCGCACACACCGTACAGCTCTGCTCGCCACCCCGCGCCTCCATCCCCACGCCGGCCCTCTGGGACCCCTGGCCTCGGACAACCGATGTCAGCCTCTTCTTTGGAATAGGGCGGCCCGGGACCAAAGTGCACCCCAAGAGCGCTGCGCTTGGAGGCCCCAAGTGGCATTCTTTACGCTCCGGGTCCGCCCTGGGCCTTTGGGTGGGAACGGGAGTGTCCCGAGTGCCTGGGATCTCAATCATCAGGAAGGGAGAAACCTCTCCTTGACCGAAGCCCACAGCCCGCAGCGGCCCCACGCGACTGTCGCCGGCATCGCACAGTCAACTACTTTCGCGGCGCTAAAGCCTTAGCGTCCAAGCCGCGGTGGGGTCTCTACCAGAGAGAGGTCGCCGAATGTGCTATCAGCTGCTACCTAGCAGTTAACACCTGGTCTTAGCAGGAGTCGGCTGCACACAGACTTAACAACTCCTTCAGGCGGAGTAGTCGTCAGTTGAAAACTCTTATAGATAGTAGGCGAGAGTTTCACTACGGGCCCGGATAGCTCAGTCGGTAGAGCATCAGACTTTTAATCTGAGGGTCCAGGGTTCAAGTCCCTGTTCGGGCGGTTAAGGTTTTGCCTTCCCATTGGGTGACTTTTTAGTTCAATTATTATTATAAATATCCTTCGGAACAAAACAAAGAACAAAGGGTGATAGAAACGCTGTACAGCTCAACGCCGAAAGGAATTACCATTAAGTGCTCCAGTCAGTTAATTTCCACACGGGACTACGAATAGCGATGGAAGCAAAGATATTTTAGAGCAGTACTTAATGGGAGCCACCTATGCGAATTTAAGTTTTCTAGTAACCCCGTGAGAAAACAGTGAAAAAAAAAGACTTCATTTTAATAATATTTTATTTAACTTAATATATCGGGAGCCTTAACATGTAATCAATATTTTAAAATTATTACTGAATGTTTATATTTTTTCCTTTTTTCATACTCTCTTCTAAGTACCGGGTGTATTTTATACCTACAGAACATTTCAATTCATGTCTCAGATGAGTGATAGAAGCATCCATCCTATCCGACAACGGCTTTTATTTTATCTTCTGCGAATGACAATACAGGAAGCTTAGTGTTACATACACTTTCGTGAAGCATACTGTAGAAAGTGGGTTCCATGGTGTAATGGTTAGCACTCTGGACTCTGAATCCAGCGATCCGAGTTCAAATCTCGGTGGAACCTTTATGATTTTTCACTTTCTATTCATTATCAATAATATTCTATTAACCTTACTTAGTAACTTCATATAAAAAAAATTCTCTAATGAGCTAGTTCACCTGGAATTAAAGGCAAGTGGGAATCTACTGCCTCATCTTTTCAGACTGGGTAATTATAGCAGTTAGGAGCACCTACAGTTAAGTCACTTAAATAGGTAAGTTGCCATTATTCTGAGATAAGACTATTTTAGGACATTGCTGAAGAGGTTGCTTGGGTAATGTGCATCAGATAGTTGCAGACCTCTATTGTACGGGATACTAGAGAGAGAAGACGGGGGCGAACCCGCTGCCAGCGGTCCTCATAAAATTTAGGGATACCCCAGAGAATTCAAGGTATTGATTGGAGGCGCAGGGGTGAGGAGAAAAACTCAGGTTTGGCAGCGGTGGGATTCGAACCCACGCCTCCGGAGAGACTGGAGCCTAAATCCAGCGCCTTAGACCGCTCGGCCACGCTACCTGCGCGAGAGAAAACCTTTCCCGTAGTCCTCCTAAGAGTCTAGAAGGAACAACTACAGTGGAAATTGTCATATTCGATTATTTGATGTCCTTTGAATAACATCGGGATTCTGGTTCATGGAGCACTAGGTGGCAAAACAGACAGACCAGAAAAAACACATCCAAACAGAGATTTACAGCACTTTATTTTGAGGGGTGGGGCCACATCTGGGAGTGGATACGCCTAGGCTGGAAGCATCCCCCAAGCGGGCAGCCAGAGCTCTGTACTTGCTCGTTCGCTCGCTAATATTCGGTTCTCGCTAATATTTCTCTGCCTGTTTCTTCCACCCATGCGCTCCAGCACTCCTAAGTGGCTCCTGTTCTTTGAGCCCTCTGCCTTTCTCGGTGGAGGCCTCTTGAGATCCAAACCACGCGCTTTTCGCACACCCCGCCCAATCCTCTCCCTTGTCCCCTCCCGCCCTTTCCCTTGCTAGTACCCGTAAGCAGTGAGAAGCCGCCGCCCGCCAGGTGGCTCTGTGGCGCAATGGATAGCGCATTGGACTTCTAGTGACGAAAAAGCGATTCAAAGGTTGTGGGTTCGAATCCCACCAGAGTCGGTTTTATTTCAAATCTTTTTCTTTCCTTTCTTTTTATCTGACTTTTAATTAAAGGCTCCCATCCCTCTCCCCCCTACCCTAGCTTAGTGTATTCCACCTGGTTTCAGTTCCAAACTCAATCTCCGTTCTGCTCTCTTCTTTACTTACCTGTTTGCCCCGGGACGTGGGCCATGGAGCGCAGGACTGGGGACAGGAGACAGAAGGGAAGGGAACTTGGGCGTGGACGCCGAGATAAAGGCAGGCCCCTGGCTCGGGGACACACGGGGATTTAATAACCACTTTATTCCATGCACTAGGGACTCGGGAGGGGACTGAGACTGGGCTGGGGGCAGAGAGGGTACAATCCTAGACGCAAGTCGGGAGGGAAAAGGGACAGGAACCAGGGAAATATATATTTATATAGATACTCTAATATAGACCACATCTCACCCGCGCGCTGTGCCTGCGCGCCCCGCCGCCCTCCCCAACACCTTCTAGCCCCGAAGCCCGGGTCCCTCTGCTGCCCTCGGGCTGGAGTCTCTACCCCAACCCCAGCCCCCACCCCCACTCCCCCCACAAAGCTCAGGGCCAAGGTCTCCAGAAAGCGGGCGGCGGAGGCGGCGGGGCCTTGGGAGCCCCGTCTTGTCTGTGAGGCGGCGGCGGCGGCGGCAGCAGTCCGGTGAGGGGCGCCGGAGCGCCGGGATCCCCGGCGCTGGGGGAACAGGGGGACGGGGACCACGCGCAGCGCGGGCTAAGGGGGCCCTGGTGCACTGGGGGGCGCTGGTGCAGCGCGGGGCCTGGCGCTGGGGCGGCGGGGTCCAGCGGTGGGCGCGGCGCTTGGGGCCTCGGATCTACCGGTTCCGGCCGAGGCGGCTTGGGGCGCAGATAGCCGTGCAGCGCGGAGAAGAGCTGGGCGCGGGCGGCCGGGCTGGCGTCGTGCGCGAAGGCCGCCAGGCGAAGCAGGCATTCGCGGAAGCCGGACAAGTAGCAGCTGGCGAGCGCCTCGGCGTCATGGGCTGGGGACCGGGGGACCCCTGGAGCCGCGGCCGGCGGGAGGACAGGCGGACAGGGCAAGGGCCCAGCGCGGGTGAGGGAAAGGGCGGGGCGCGGAGATACCGAGGCCGGACCGGCGCACAGACAGAGACAGGCAGCCAGATGGACCGACAGAGGGAGAAAATGAGGGAGACACAGAGACAGACACGCGCGGGTGTTATTAACCTCGCTTCGGAGCGGTGTCTGCCACTCCCCAAGCCCACCGTCCACCACAGGGTCCTCCCCGCCTGCCCCAGTCCCAGCCTCCTTGAGTCCCCCCTCCCTCCCTCCGCTGCCCCACCCCCGCGCTGTACCCGGGGGCTCCACCCGGCTTCGCTCCCTCAAGTAGCCCACGGCGAACTCCAGTATCTCTGCTTTCTCCAGCTTCGGGTTCCGGAGGTTCTACAGATGGGAGGGGAGGGCGCAGAGACAGAAAGGGGTGGGGAGAGAGGGGGAAAGTGGCAGGGGGAAGAAAGGAGGGGGAATACGGGAGCTGGGGGTGCCCCCGATCGCGTTTGCGCGCTGCTCACAGAGCGCGCGACCGTACGTGGAGTGGAGACGACTAAGAATGATCCTGAGACTAAACTGTTCGACCCACACTGTGAGGAGGGGATTGGAAACATCAAACCCAGGGAAATTAACCGCCCTTGATGCGGAGAGGAGAGGAAGGGTGTGGGAGAAGGGAGGGGAAACTTACGCACCCAAAGGCAGAAACTGACTGACCCTGGGGGTGAAATTTACAGAACCGGGTGTGAAACTTACAGACCCGAGGGGTGGCGAAGAAGATCGCGTTCTGAGAGCAAGAGGGGGTCTGTTAAGGGACTCCAAGGGCGGGACTCGGGTCAGGAGGCCTTGGGGCCAGGGTCACCGATGCAGCGTTAAGTCCCCACCCCAGTAGGAAGCCCTAGGACTTGAGGACCGTTGCTTGACGGTCCCAGGCTGGCAGAAGGACTGACCTGGTCCCGGGTCCGCTCCAGCAGCAGCAGCCTCAGCTCTTCCAGGCTGCGGTTGATGCGGTCCCGGCGCCGCTTCTCCACAAGCGGCTTCAGCATCTGCGACCAGCAGCAAAGGGAGAGCGGGCCGACCCGACCGAGACTCAGCGCGGCGGCGCGGGCGTCCGAATCCCGTGTCTGGGATAGCCCCATCTCCACCCCTTCCCCAGACCCAGGAGAGCCTAGGGCCCGACCCATTCGATCCCTCTCCGCTCCCCCTCCCGACACCCCTAGAGTTAATTTCTGAGGCTCGCCTCCTCTGTCTCCTGGGTCTTCTTGCATTGTCTCTCTCAGTCTTGTCCTCCCTCCTCCCCTCTCTGTGTCTCTCCTCTTTTTCTCTCTACGTCTCCGTCTCGTGCAGTCTCTCTCTGTCTCAGTGGAGAACTTTGAGAACCCTCTTTGCGCCCAAACACGTGGGCCGAACGGTGCCGGGCTCAGAGTTGGCGGCCCTGAGTACAGAAAGGGAAATACCCTGCGCGACCGCGCCTTGTCTTCTGCTTCTAAACAGTCCATGCGCCCACCCTTTCCCACTGGTTCTAAAATCCTCCGCCGGTTCTCCAGCTTCTGGAACCAACACCCTCAGGGCCTTCTCCACAGGGTCAGCCGGCGTGGAGTTGAGTGCCTGTCCTATCCGCTTTGTGTTTCTGCTCTCCACCCTTAGCTCTGTGCTCTTTTTGCTTATTTTATTATTTGCTTATTGTATTCAAACTTATGACCCCCCTCCCACTTCTCCCAGGCTGCAAGGTGACAAATCCCATCACCCGAACCCCAGAATTCTCACTCTTCCGACCCTGTTCCCTCTTTATATTTTGCAGCTTACTTCCCAGTTCCTGGTTCCTGGGTCCCCCGGCACCTCTCCCCCTGCTAGTTCAGCCTGTCCAGCTTTTTCCCTGACCCATGGTCTCCGGGAGCCGGTCCTCTGACTGCACCAGGGACCTCTCCTCCCTCCCCTCCCACCTCTCACCTTGGGGCCGTCCCTATTCTCGGCTCGATCCCGGGTGACCATCTCTCCTCCGTGGTGTGGACCGAACCCCTGATCGCCTTGCGCCTTATATCCCGCAGGCTCCGGGGTAGGGGGGGACAGGATGGGGGTCCCGCCCCCTTCAACACCAGGATCCCGCCTCGCGCTGACCTGGGCACGAGGCTCCCGGAAAGGGGAGGAGTACAAGGATTTGAGAAGGAGTGGAACTGCCCAGGGAGTGTGGGAAATGAGGGGTGAATGCTGCTTTCGGCTGGTTTAAGTACCATAAGGTTGTATAACGGGGCGGGACCCAACTGAAAGGAGGTGGTTATTAGGCGGAGAAGGATTTCCAGGGATTTGGAGAGAGAAGTTCTCAGCAGTGACGTTCAGTTTCCCGAGAACTTTCTCTCCAAGCTCTGGTTATCCACTAACTTGAAGTAAAATTAGCACTCCGTGGTCCCTAGGAAGAATCTTAAGATTTTTTTTTTTTAATGCACTTCTTACTTGGGATAGGGGGAGTCCTGGGTGTTCCGGGAGGATACGTCTAAGTCATGGGGGGCTCTGCTGGGATGCAGAGGAAAAGTTCTGTTCTGAGTCAGTTGTGTTCAATTCCTCCATCACCTGGGGCTCTGGTTGTGCGCGCTTGGGCATTGGTCTGCGCTTGGATCGTTCCTACTGAGGCCCCAGCTTATGCCCTCGGGATTTAGTGAAAAAGACATTGCGTTATCAAGTAGCTATACAGAATCAGGTTGGGGTCACTCTGAGAGATGGTTGGACTGGGGCTGGAGGGAGCGGGGGAGCTCAAAAAGCATCGTTAAGAGCTGGCGAGATCTTTCCACTTGGAGGTATTTGATTCAAAACTAATGATAGGAAAGTCGGGCTTATGACTAGCAGGATACCTGAAACATGTGTGTTATCTTTGCTTGTTCCTGGGAACCTCTCGTGACTGTAGGGGAGCAGGAAATAAGCAGTTATCTTAAAGGGACAAGAAAGAGATATAGAAAACAACGGGGTTTAACACCCACCTCAAATCGAGAGCATGACCCTCCGCCGAAGGGAACACTCGGAGACTTCAGGACAAAGTGTCTGGGAAAATAGTCATATATTTAACGGGACAGCCAGATGCCATGGGGGAAAGGATTGCAAACCTAGTTGGATTATAGCTGCGAAGTCAAAGACGGATGGGAATTGCTCCAAGCCCTGCCAGTACCCCTCCACGCCTTGTTTTTAGGTTGTTTTGTTTTTTGTTTTTTTCCACAGAGCCTGCCTTGACAAAGCCCGAAGGAACACAGACCGTAGGAAGGGCGCATCCATTTGGGATCAAGCCCCAGGCACATCCCACCTCCCCCTACCTGAACCAAATGGGAACACAGATGTGTGGCTCCAGCGGTCCCCGCCGCCCCCCTCCTTGGGAACCTGGGCTCGGGTTGAGTTTTTCTCACCTGCACGCGAGGCTCGGGGCCCCGGGCTGTTCGCACCCGGGTGTGGGACCGCCCCTGGCCATATGGGGCGACTTTATGGCCTGGTGGCCGGATCCCAGAGGGCGGAAGGATGAACTGATGCTCCACCCAAGTGGACTACTAGGGGCTACTCATTCGCTGAACCAGTGGCATAAATCATCTGCCTGACGTGACCACAGCGCTTCAACCTCTTATATGGTAGGTAGAGCGAGCAAGGTGCACCTACTACTTGCATTGGTGGTTCAGTGGTAGAATTCTCGCCTGCCACGCGGGAGGCCCGGGTTCGATTCCCGGCCAATGCAAAGCTGAGCTTTTTTTTTCCCCAAAATGGAATTTTTAATACTTAATAATTGCCTTAGAAACATCTTGTTTAACAATTCTAACAAACGTTAATATTTAACATTTTTACTCTATCGCAGTTTCAGGCTTTGGATCGAGACCCGGATTCTTTATGGCCTTACTCATCCTCCCAGCCTCAGCCTGCCCTCCCACACCCTCTATAACCCTCACCCCCACCCTACCCCCATCCCCGCCCACCACCCCTCACCTCAGCAGGCGTGACCCTGAGAAAGGATGAGGCGCTGGGATCCCTACCCCGGGGGTTCTCTTAGCCTCAGTGGGGGAGGAGAGTGGCCTTCCGGCGCTACACGCTCTAAACAGCCTGCTCCTCTTTGCATTTCTCTCCCTCTCTTCTTTTCTGTTCTCTCTTAAACACCCCTTTATCTAAGTTCGCGAGTTATTTCTGCGTCTGTTAAAAGTGTCTTTATATCTTTCACAGCCTTCCAGGTCTCTAGCAACTACTGCCCTGAGTCTTTCGCCGTCTCCCTGCATCTCTAGCCCGGGTGTCTCCAGCCTCTCGGTCTCCCTCTGCGTCTGCGCTTGGGTCTCTGCGCGCCTCTGGATCTCAGCGATCTCGTCTCTGAGTCTCTGGAGCCTCTGCGCTCCCACGCTCCAACCATCATTCCCTGGGAAGCTGGCTCACACCTCCAGGTTTCTGCCACCTCCCGCCCACCCTCTCCCGGTCGCTTTGATCCCGCACGCGTCGGCCGGCGGGCGGGCGCACCAGCCAGCTGCCGCGCGGCCACTTGTGAGCGGGGGCGGCCCCGGGCTCCCCTACTCGCTGCACGGATTTTCCGCTGTCTTCCGGCGTGCTGGGCCTCCCTCCGCGCGGCTCCTCCCTGCCCTGCCCAAGCCCTTCCTCCGGGAAGTCTCCTGGTGCTGCCCTGCCTCAGGCGCTCTAGGTCTTTTTCTCTCGTCCCTGAATTGTGTCAGCGACAGCGCTTTTCTCAGCTCTAAGCTGTGACTGTGGCACCCAGAAGGACGTTTACAAGTCATCTGTGTGTCCTGCGTAGCAGCGCTGTTTTCATTCACTCCACCGTCATTTGTGGAGTTGCTCCTGTGTGCCCAGTATTATCAGGCACTGGAAACACATTGGGTCTGGGCTCGCCTGAAACTTACTTTTTATTGCGGGGGAGGAGCGGGAGGGAGGAAAGATAGAAAATCACTAAGAAAAAAGAAAGTAACGTAAGTTCGGGTGTTTATAAAGCTGTGGGGAAAGAAAACATGTAGACATGGCAATGACTCAGAAAGAAGTGCTTCTTTACTTTGAGTGGGCAGAGACAGGCTCTATGAGAAAGGGATATTTGGGCTCCCGAGAGTAATCCAAAAGCACAGCAGGTGGAAGGGAGAGGCTTGTCGGGTGGGAGCGCCTTGGTCTCTTGCTGGAGATTTGGAGCATGGCAGAGATAAGAAGGCAGGACTCATCACATAAGGAAAGGAGTCTAGATAGAATTTCCTCTATGTGTAATAGTGTAATAGGAAGCTAGTTGAGAGTTTTAATCAGAAAACTATAGTTCCTGACTTATGTTTTAAAAGATCACTTTGGTTGCTGTGAGGGAGAACTGAAGCAGGGGCATCCTTTGGCTTCCAGAGTAACCTTTTAAGCAGTACATGATAGTGACTTGTACCAAGGCCTTGACAGTGGAGTGAAAGTGAACCAGTCAAATCTAGGTTTTTGGTTTAAGTAGAGTAGGTGGTAGTGCCTTTTAGTGAGATGGGAAACAGAGAGGGGATCCGGAAAAGTCTGGTGAAAGAGATCAGCATTATTATTTTAGTTAGCTTAGTTTCCCTTCCCTTAGATATCTAAGGGGAGACTTCAGGTAGGCCAGAGGTATATAACTTTGGGGGTCATAGTTAGAGGGTAAGTATGGGGCCAACGGGAGACAGGTAGTTTTGAATACTATGAGCCTGGAACATGCAAGGAGAGTGTGTAGAGACAACAGAAAGGACTGAGCAAGGAGATTTTGGGTGACCTAGCACTTAGAGACAGCGTGAGAAGGACAAAGATGCAAAGGAATCTGGAGTGATCAGCAAAGTAGCAGAAAAATTAGGGGAGTGGAGTGTCCTGGACACTTGAGAAGAGAACAAATGAAGGAGGAAGCAGTAAACTCTAGCTACGCTGCCAGGAGGTCCAGTAAAGAGAAGAGAGAAAGTAATCATCCAGTTTATTACCTTGGATGTCACAGACGACCTGAAGGGAGAGTAACTCCCCCTTTAGGGACTTGCGGGTCGGGGCAAGGGTACACAGCTGTGCAGACAGCAGCCATAGACAAATCAAAACTAGCAGTTTTGTTTTGCTGTGGAAAGAGAGGAGGGTTTCTAAGCCATTTTTAATGCTGATGGGACTAATCACCTGAGGTCTGGAGAGTCTGGCTGTGTGTATGTGTGTGCACAAGTAGCAAGTGAGAGGACAGTAAGCATTAGCTTTAGGTAGCAAAAGTCAGCCCTAGGCCATAGGGAATACTCTTCATCCACACGGGGTGGGGGACCCAGAGTGAGGGTCAGTTGCCACCAGGGAACTGTAAGGCTTTGTCTTCTTTGGTTGTTTCCATTTCCTGGAAGAATGAATCAAGCTCATTACTGGAAGGCAAAGAAAGGAGTCCAGAGAGAGAAAAGATGGTCATTTGAGGAGTGAGAAGGTGTAAAACATTCATTTTGGAGAGAAGAAAAGCTTTCTAGAAGAGTAGAATAGAATTTCTAGGCAGGATAAAACTCTATTTGAGTTAAGTTATGGAATCAGCAATTTCAAGTTCAGAACCTAATTCACCACGGAACTGATGATGTTTATGCCTCAAGACCCTTCATTTACACATGCGCCTGGGAGGTCCCTAGCAACCTCCCACATGGCCATATACCTGTAAAGTTGCAAAAAAATAAGATATTTTAACCACAAGTGTTAAAGGCCACTCACTGTCTTTTTCCATCCGGACTTCCCATCAGTCACCTTTTCCCCTGTAGGCACTTTGGGGATGGGGTGACAGGGAAGGTTAAGTTGGAGAGATGAAGATTTCTTGTTTCTAGGGTTATGTTAATATGCTTTTTGGCTCCTTCCACACACAGTTAAGTTCACCTAGCATAGCCATCCTAGTACTGCAGTGCTTTACTCTTACTGTGAAGGTGCCAAGCTAGAGGGCACACCTGATGTGAATAGGCCGCAGGGCCCTTGTCACTCTAAGTACATGGATGATGGAGGAGAAACAAGATTCAAATAGAGAGACCCAGTAACTAGTCCGTGGAAACTTTACTATGGATGGGCAGACAATTTTATTCATACAAATAAGTTATTTTTCTGGCCCCTGTGGCATTTACCCATTTATCAGCTTTTTAATGTGTAAGTTATTTGAGCTCTTATATTACTTGATTATTTTTTTTTTTGTGCTTGTATTATTTCTTTAAAAGCTTTCCTCACTCCAAGAAAAATAATTATATTGGCTTTAGGCCATGAAACCAGTTGGCAGTGGTTGGGTGATTTTCTCCTGCCTTTGCTCCTGTGCAGAACCCCCTCTCCATCTTTTCTGAGGGTAGCATGCTGCGGGCTCGGTGTGTGCCTGGCACAGCAGTACCTGCAGGGTACTGTCTGCATATCTCCTTGAGGCTGTGCCTGTGAACATGGAATGTAAGGGTGTCTGAGTGTCCACCCTCTTCCTGGGGCCTTCTCAACACAGGGTTTGGGGGAGGGGAGCTCGTGCCCCACACGCGCTGGGCGGCTGGGTAGGCGGCGGGAGGGCGGGGAAGGAACTGACACGGCGGCGCAGCTGGTCGAGTGTCCGAGCTTCCCCTCCCCCGCTGTGGCGTCCCCCCCAAGCCTGGGTTCCAGGGCTCAACTCCTCCCTCTTTGTTCTTCAAAGGGAAGGCTGGTTTCCTAGGAGCCCTGTGGGTCCTGGGTAGGGGTGATCCTGGAGGGGTGGGTCCTGGGAGGTTGGGGGTTGGGAGTAGGAAGAGCAGGACGCCAGGCCAAGGCAAGAATCCGGACAGAAGACTCCATATAACCCAAAATAAAACCGACAATAATCCCTGTCCTAAGGGGCGTACCTTCTTGTGAGAAAAATAATTAAATGAACACTATACAAAATTTATTTGTCAGATGGTGACAAGTGCATGGAGAAAATTGGCGCAAGGAAGGGGGAGTGACAGTGAGAACTGTAATTTCAGATGGTAGCACTAGGGAAGGGCTCATCCAGAGGGTGAAATTTAAGAGGTGAGGGAGCAAGTTACAGGGACTTGGGGGAAGAGCAGCCTCGGCAGGCAGAGTGACTCAACCAGCAGGAAGGCCTCCGGGGGCAGCAAGCCTGGCTTGTCAAAGAAACGGAGGCTGCAAGGGAACAGGGCTGGAGTGGAAGTGAGCAGCCAGGAGTAGGGGAGCCAGATGGAGTGGCACCTTCTAGGGCATTATAAGGACAGTGTAAGGGCTCACTCATTTCTCAGTGAGATGAGAAGCCATTGAAGGACACACCCCTCCCCCAGCTTTTTAATTTTGTTTTGCAGTTGGCACTTCAAATTTTTATATAATTTCAAACTTTCTGAAAAGTTACAAGAAGTTGCAAGGAACTCCTTGAATATCCCTTTCCCAGGTCTATCAATTGCTTCCATTTGTTCCATATGTTTTATTGCTTCTCTCCAAATATACTATAAATATGAAATATTTGTTTCCTGAACCATTTAGGTGTGAAAGGTAAATAACTCCATTGCCTGGAGTTATTCCCTAAGACCAAGGACATCCAGGACACTGTGTAGTTATCGCTAGCAGAATATTAAATTTAATAAAATACCATTTAGTCCCCATTCATATTCAAATTTCCTCAAATGTTGCAGTCTTTTTAGTTCCTTTCCCTAACCAAGGACCACATATTGCATTTAATTATGTCTCTTCAGTCTCATTTTTAAAATTGACTTGTCCGTTGTTTACATATGTCTATATAATATTGAGGGCACATTTTCACACTTTCACTTGTGCATATTTCACTCACCTTCCACCAGTACACCTGTGCCATATTCAGTCTTATTTAATCTGGAAGCATCTTGGACATTGTCTCCAGTTTTGAAGAGTTCAAGAATGTTATTTTATAGCATAATCTTCAACTTGGTTTGTCAGCTTTTTTGCCATGGTTAGTTTCCTTACTTCTTCATTTGGGAACATCACCACACACAGAAGTGATGTGTCCTTCCTAGAGCATGGCATCCAAAGACACATGTCAGTTTGTCCAGACACTGAGATAATGACTCTGATCATGATGTGTAAATGGTGTTTGCCAGTGTAAAGCTATTAATATATCAATAGTAATTAAGACAATTTGTGGGAAGATACTTTAAGATTCTTTACTACTTATACAGTACCAAAAGCTCACCATTAGTTTGGGGGGGGGGGGTTGGATGAAGGGGAGAGGGACAGTAACTTCATTGTAACAGAAAAACCAGGATGTAGTGAGTCTACATGATTAAAACAAAGGGTGGTTATCTTTACAAATGGTGGTGCCTAAACCCAGCTAGGAGCACACAGGTTAACCCCAAAGCCCAGTATCTCCTCTTTCCTTCACCCACCCACCAGTGTAGTTTCCACTGGTGATTTCCAACTCCAGCACTGCCTCTGTATTTATTAACTGGCATTTTACTGTAAAAAGAGCTTTTTATTTGCCCCCCATTTATTTACCCACAATGATATGAACTTTGGATTCTTGTTTCAATGAATGCAGCAAATCATCTATTTACCACTCAAATTGCCCCAGATTTAGCCAATGGAAGCCTCTTTGGCTGCACTTTTAGCTAATGTATCTTTTTGAAAGATACCTAATATCTTATGAACACCTCTTTATTTTCTGGTGCAACAAAATATTCCAAAATCACTTTGTAATTTCCCAGTGCCGACTGACCCTGAAATCAACCATTTCTTCAAGGAAGCTTGATTCATTTTAGTACAGAATGATTTTTTAAAATATTTATTTATGCATACAAGAGCTGGGATACAGGCCAGAGGTGCAGGAGGTGAGAGGATTCACCAAAGACAGAATGGGGAGCAGAACAGGCAGATCTACTGATATACACTGCTGAGGAGAGCAGCAGGTGAGATATGAAAGGTCTGCTGTGCCATATGGGTTAGTTAGCTCCCTGGCTGGCCAGGGGACACTGAATCCTGCCTTTGGGAATGAAACTCAAGACAAGGTAGTAAGAGATGAGACTTCACCCTGTGCCACCAGGGGGGCCCCAATATATATTTTTAAAAGATGAATTTAAAGAGGAACAACAGAAATTGATATTGTTTTAGAAGGACCACCTAATGTATCACTCTGTCCAGTATGTTAAGAATAGATTACAAGACAGCCTCCCTGGTAGTCTAGGAGTTAAGTCTCAGTGCTGTCACTTCTAAAGTCTAAGTTTGATCCCTAGCCAGGGAGCTGACCCACAATGGTACAGCAGACTTCTTCTGTCTCACTTGCTCTTCCCCTCAGCAGTGTATTTTAGTTGATCTGCCTGCTCTGCTCCCCACTCTGTCTCTGGTGAATACTCTTATCTCCTGCACCCCCAGTTTTTGTATGAGAGAGAGAGAGAGACTACAACCGGGGAGTAGTGGTAAAGTAGTGTAATGACAGTCAAAATTTTTACATTTTTAAAATAAGAAGTGGTAACTGGAATTTGAGAGAGACAAGCAGCGTGGATGATTCTAAGGTTTTTAATCAACTTAGTTGAGGAAACAGAATTTCCATTTGCTAACATGGAAAGATTACAGGTAAAGCAGGTTTAGGGGAGATGACCAGGAGTTTGGTTTGGACATTTAGTTTGCGATTCCCTAGACACCCAAATGGAAATTATAAATAGGTAGTAGGGTATATGCATGTGTAATTCGGGAAGAACTCTGAAGATCAAGATGAAAAGTTGGTATGCATTAACATTATTAGTTTATATTTAAAGACATGAGACTGGACATCACCAGTGACATGGATACAGAGAGAAACGAGAAAAGGTTGGAAAACTGAGTTTAGGGAACACTTTAACATTTAGAAATCCAGAAGACAATAAACTAGCAAGAGTTTGTAAAAGAGCAGTTTATGATGTAGAAGGGATATCAGAAGTGTGTGGTGTCCTAGAAGGCAAGCGAGGAGAGTGTTCTGAGAGGGGGGTAATGAGTATTTGTGTCAACTGCTGCTAAACAGTTTTCAATGGGGCCCTCCCTGGAGGCTCAACGGGTCAAGGCTGAGCACATTGAGGCTCTCCGCAGTCGCCTCACTACCAGTTCCAGTTCTATCCCCAGCCAGGGGAATGGCCTACATGGTGTGGCAGACCTCACCTGACCCACCCGCTGCTCCCCTCAACAGTGAACTTCATCGTGTTCTGTTGAGCAGTGTTCTGCTCCCCGCTCTGACTTCTGGTTAATCCTCTCACCATCCCTGCACTCTGGCCTGTACCCCAGTTCTTCATGCATAAATAAATCAATCTTTAAAAAAAAGTTATCAATGGATTTAGTAATGTGATGGCACCTGACTAGAGAGTGTTCCAAGGAGAAGATAGAGTTGGAGGCAGATTCATCTACAGAGGTGATCACACTGTGGTCACATTCAGATAGGTAGATGCGATAATGTGTGTTGGTAGGAAAAATGTCTTCGGAATACCTTACCTTCTCAGTGAAACACTGAGCAAAATAATACAGTCGCCAAACAGCACTGAGGAGTTACCGGAAGTTTGGAGGAGCTATGAATTCAAAATCTACAGTGAACATTATTTTGCAAGACACAGCCTGTGTAGGAGGAAGCCACAAGGGGGCGTTCGCGGTGTGGCCCTGGGTGGCTCAGTTTTGAGGGCCTCAGAATAAATGCACGGTTTCTTACCGAGTGAAGAGCAAACACTAGAAAAACAATTGTCTTCCTTTACGGAATATTGTCTTCCTTTACGGAATATTGTAATACTCATTCCCAAAAGCAACGACGCTGTGAGCAGGATTCGAACCTGCGCGGGGAGACCCCATTGGATTTCGAGTCCAACGCCTTAACCACTCGGCCATCACAGCCGCGTGCGGTCTCGGCCCCACGTAACTATAGCTGCCTATCAACAGGCCTGTTTTTTCCACCACTCAGCGTCGCGTCGCGTCGCGACGTCTTTGCGCGTGCGCCCTCCACTTGGCGGCGCCTAGCCATCACCAGCCAGCCGCGGTAACTTTTCCCGTCTGTTTCCCTGGAGCCACAGCACGACTCCAGGGTCCCAAAAGCTTTGAAAGCAGACATAATGATGTCCACATAACCCTGACTCACTAAGGGGAAACGGGAAACTGGCTCCAAATGCACTAAAAGTGCACGTTACTGGAAGTTCAAACTGGAACCCGGTCCGAAAGCAGGGGGTGGGCGGCGATGAAATGTATTCTTCTCGCAGCAATAAATACGCGCTTCCTACGCTGCAGGCACCGCTGGGATTCGAACCCAGGATCTCCTGTTTACTAGACAGGCGCTTTAACCAGCTAAGCCACGGCGCCGGCAGCAAGCCAATGTGTCTATAGATAGATCACCGTCAGTGAAAGCCAGGAAGTAATAAAAAATGATCCCATGCATGTTCAATTTTTTTTCAACGTTTCTCGCGCTCCTCACGGGTTGTGAGCCTCAACGTTGACACTCAGCATCTCCCTGTCCCACACCTTGGAGGGTCAACTCGACCATGAGTGGAAGCACGATTCCCTGTCCCTTAGCCACTTAGACTGACTACTGAAGGACCCACCCCTTCATGGTGACCAAAAAGCTAAATACCCTCAAATGCTTCAGAGCACCACCGGGTTAGGTGGGATCTCCTCCCCTCTCTTTTTGGCGCTCGTGACCCTGTTGGAACTTGCTTGTCCTTTGACAAATGCCCTTTGAATGGGTGTCCCTTTTCCAAGCACACTAGCTGAGGTAAGGTTAGAGGGTTTGAGCCTGGTGAAAATCAAGCAGGCTCAGCAAGGCCCCTCAGCTGGAAACGGTGCTGGAGAGAACCGGCTTTGTCAAGGGAGGAAACTGACCACTCTCATTGCTATCTTTCTGGAAGTGGGGCCACACCTCCCCACAAAGAACTCCCCCCTTCAAACAACCCCAACCTCTAAACTCCATTCCACAGAAATCGGTTTGTTTGTTTTTTGTATTAAAAAAAAAATAACAACAGACACAATATCAAAAACACAAATGCCATCGGTAGAGGGTACAGCTGAGAACACCTGGGTCCCACCTGAGGGGCAGCACCAGGGACTCCATGGTCCACCAACGTCCCCCACCCTGGAGCAGCTAGGGGTTCGGACTGCTGGGTCCTGCTTGGGCTTCAGACCCTTCTCCCATCTGAAGGGAGAGAGAGCTGTTTCCCCCAATAAATAAGTGTAGTCCCAACCCTCCTACCCAGACTTGGGCTCAGCTGGGATTTGGAAAGACCACTTCAGCAGCTTGTCTGCAACTTTGTCCAAGAGAAAGGACTTCACCAGGGGTGGGAGGTGAGGCTGCTCTGAGTTGAACTGAAGAGTTCTACCCCTCTGCTCCCTAAAAGACCAGAGGCAGCCCCTTGATCCCCAGCTGATGATGGGGGTCCGGCCCCCGACTGGGATAAGCTGGGGCAGTTTTCTATTGGTTGGTCCAGCCACATCTGAATCTGAGAGTTGGGACATGGAAGAAGGAAGCTTCTCATGCACTCCCAGACGTGGCCCCCAAATGTAGTTTAGCTGGTGCTTGTTTTGGCGGCAGATAAGGCTGGACTGGATGAGCTCCCACCTTGTTCTTCCTCTTCCATGGCCAGGTCCTGAGAACTTGAAACCATGATCCCAGCTTGGGCCTGGGATTCATCTCCACCCTCACCCTCACCACCAGTACAACCACCCTCGCCTCCACCCTCCTCCATGGGCTCCAGCTCCAGTCCATCCAGCTCCGAGAAGAGTGGGTCATCAGGGTGGCCAGGATCTTGGGTGCTACTACCACAGTCTACACAGGCCTAGGAAGGAGAAAGGGCGTGAATGAGATAGGCATGGTTCTCACTGGTGACCTGCCACCTCACCTCCATGTCCTCTAGCCCCAAAGTACATCCCAAAATGTACCCTCCACAGCCTATGGGGCAAACAAGTTTAGAAACCACACTGTACCCTGTATTTGAACCCCACGATGGATCACAATGTACATGATCATAGGATAGACACATCTCTATAAGAACTCACAAGGTTTAATGTTACATGACCCAACTGCTAATTAATGATCCAAGGATACTGAAGTTCCACCCTTAGCTTCTATTCCTTCAACTTGCACTCATTCTTTCTTCTCCCTGCTGGCCCAGACTTTCTCTTACCATGACATCAAGGGCCCGAGGTAGCTGGCCTTTCCGAACCCAAGAGTGCACAGCACCCAGTTCCCTCCGTTGGTCCTCTGAGAACCGAGGCTGCTGTTTCTGCATGGCTCGGAGTCGCTCTCGGTCCTGTTTCAGCACAGAGGCCATGTCCCTGCCCGGGAATGGGGTTCAGAAGGCATAGTATGGAACTGAAGCCAGGGGCCACCAGGCTGGCATTCTTTCTCTACCATAATTCCCCAGCCACTGACTCATGCTCCTCCCCTGAGTTCGTGCTCTGGAAGTTCAGGGCTTCCCACGCCAGGAAAGTTGCCCTCTGAAGAAAACTGATCATTGAGCACCAAGAGGCAAGAGATAGGATAGGAAGCCCAGGCCACACTCAACCCCAGGAAAGAAAGCCCCAAATTAGCTGGACAGTTAGAGTGGCCTACCCTCCCAACCTGCTGAAAGGGAGGAGGAAACCACTAAAACTCCTCACCTGGAGGGCACCTGGTAGGTCATCATGACACGCTGGTCAGCATTGGCCATGAGCAGCCAGATGGGGTCCTGGAGCACATACTTAATGACCTGATCCCCAGGCTCAGCCCTGGCCTGGGCAGCCCCAGCCTCAGCCTCAGAAGAGTCAATGCTGCCAAAGTACTTGCTTGTGTGGCTGCTCTGACTGCTGCCTGTGAGGTGGGGGAATCACCAGGAGTCAGGGCAGCTGTCACTCTCACCCCCCCGCCTCCGGGGCCTCACAAGGTCTCCCTCAGTCCAGTGGCCTTAGGAAGCATAGGTCCAGGCTGCTCAGCTGAGGAGAGACTGGCCTCTCATCACCCCCCATATCTTTTTCTACACTTACGTGTGATGCTGGCTGAGGTGCTGCCACCCTCATTGGAGCCTGAACCAGTCCCAGAGCCCAAGCCAGAGCCCAAGGAGCCTGAGGCAGCAGAGCCTGTGCCAGAGCGAGAGTCCTCCTGCAGCAGCAACTCCAGCAGGTCACTGGAGCCCGAAAGTGCATCCTGATTGGAGGATTCATTTACCTCTGCCTGGAGGGGGAGGCAGGACAGGGAGAGATGAAGAGATCAACACCTAGGCTTCCTTTCAACTACTTCCACTGGTGGGGGGAGGAAGCACACCCAACCCAAGTGGTCTCTGGACCCAGTTCATGACAGATGGTCTAGGATGGGAGAGGAGATGAAGAGTAAGGACGTGATGCTGGACCCTTTCCAAGTGGCAGATGTGTGCTCAGAAGTTATTGGGATGTCCTCGCCGCCTGTCAGACAGGCAGGACTGTTCCCACTTTAGAGTTGCGGCAGCCCATTAAGGCTGCATTCAGAAATTCAGTTGGGGTCTCCCACCCCACACCACCATCTACAGGAGATAGAGACACTGGACAGGCAAGAGTGAAGTGAAAGAGCAAGGTGAGGGGAGCAGGGGCCGACAGGATGGCGGGTAGGAGGGGGGGTGGTTCGCGCTCACCAGTCTGGCCTCCGGTTCAGCAGCCTCCTCACTGGGAGGCGGTGGCCCAGAACTGCTCCCAGGGCCCCCTGCAACATTACCCCCTTCAGCTCGGGGGGGCTCCTCAAGCTGCAGCAGATTAAGTTGGAGTGGGGAGCTACATCTTGAGTTGAATGGTGGAGAGTCTGGGCAGTGGGGAGGGCTGGGGGGCAGTGGGGGCAGGGATGGAGAAGGGGAGTGGGAGGCAGGGGTTGGAGGTCCCTCTGCGGAGGTCTGGGCTACTCCATAGGGATAGCTAGATGGGGTTGGGAATAGATAGTTAGGGAGCACCAAAGCCACCATTGGGGTCACCAAGGGGGCAGGGAAAGCTGTAGGGGGCACTGATGTGGGGGCAGGGGGAAGAGGCTGGGGACTTCCTCGAGAGGAGAACACTGGGAGTGGGTAGGGCTGGACCACAGCTGGAAAGGGAGTAGTGGCCGGTGGAGGCGGCCAGGGGGCAGAAGGTGGCGCAGGGGAGGGGTGGGAGACATAGCATGGCGCTTCATTCCGAAGGGTCTGGTGGTGGCGTGAGCGCTTGACTTTGGATCGGCAGTGGTGTCGGCGGCCAAGGGGTGCAGGGCCATGGTGGCAGCCTGTGGGGAAGAGATCAGGGTTACTGAGGGCATCTACCTAGGGATCAGTGCTCCTGCCGCTCTCATTGCCCTGAAACTCTAACCAGAGAGAAGGCGGGCAAAGGCCTAGGGAAAGTCTGGTTTCCTGGTCCACACAGCAGAGGGGACTATTCTATGGGAGGTGGGGATATCTTCAGGGAAGAATCACCAGAGAAGGGAAAGGGGGATTTATTGAGCCAGGGAAAAGAAAGGTTACATGTAGGGTCGAGCTGGGGGTGTGCAGAAGACAGGCACGCTCGCCAGTGGGCCCATGGATGAATGGGTAGGCAGCTCTGGTTCATCTGCCAAAGTCCCGCAGACACCGCCAGCGGGGAGCTACTCCTGCCAATCAAGACCACGCTCTGCCGAGCTTACAATGGAGTGAAGAGGTGGGCAGGAAAAGCCCAGTCCTGAATCCTGTGTATGTCCACCTGCAGGGGACCTCCCTCAGGTACCTGGAGAGCTACCCTCTGCCACTGAGCCCCCACCCCACCCGGAATTGACCCAGCCCTCCTTCCCGTGTTTGGGTCTTTGTAGATTTCTTGATCAGTTGAGTCCTAATCAGACATATTTCCTTGCCCCTGGCCTTAGGGTGGGCCTGAATCAGCTTACCTGAAGCAGTACACCTGCCTGTCTCAGTGACAGCCCCCCAAGGCCACCCTCCTCTGGTTGAACCTAGGAATCTGAGCCTAATAGGGAGAGGTTAGCCGGGGCCCTGCTTAGGCCCCGCCTGGTGGAAGAGACAAACCTGTCTGAGTCCCTGGAGCAGAACTCCCTTTCTCCCTGTCAGTCTGCCCCTACACCAGACAAGAGGATAGGGCTCAGAAGACCGGGGTGGCTACCTCTCTCACCAGGGGCCGAGGGGGCCGTGGAGGAGCCATCGAGTCCACGCAGCCTGCCAAGATCACGGAAGCGGCTGAGGAAGGCCTGTTCCTCCTTCTGTGTGTGCAGGGACAGCACTGCCTTGGTCAGGCCCACTGGGCGGTAGGCATCTGGGGCTGGATCAGGGGCTACCATAGGGCTGGGGGCTGGGCTGGGGGCTGGGCCCTGAGTCAGGCCAGGCAAGTCCTCCAGCATGATGATATCTAAGAAAGGTGAGAATGGGAAAGGTCATGGGAATCACCTCAGGGTTTAACACTTCACACCCTCCCCATCCAACAGCTTAGCCAACCCCTCTGACCCACAGCCAAACCTGGGGCCCTTGGTCACCTTCCAGAGAAGGATTGGCCCTGGACCTCTTCTCCATGCAAAGTCGTCCCAGGATGAGAGAGTAAACCCCACCCCCTCCAAGGGCACCTCCCTAGGACATTCTTCATGACTCTATTGGAAGGAAAGCCCACCCCTGCCTTCCCTGCACACTTTTTGGATCACTGCCCAGGCTTCAAAAGCTGTTGGCTTCACATGCCTTGGCCAGCACTTCAGGGTTGAACCCCTTACCACCACCCGAGACTTTGTGCATGAACTGACAGAACACAGGAAGCAAGATTGGGGAAAGGCAAAGCAGCAAGGAATGGAATAGTTCCAGCTAGAAGGGCGGCCTTCTCTCCACTGGGGTGGGAAGGAAAGGAAAAAGGCAGGTGGAGGGAGCTCTGGCTGGGGGACCAAATAGAGCCCAGGCATTGTCCCCTCACTCCACGCCCATACCCGACTCCGGGGGCTTCTTGTCTCCTACATGGACGATGGTAGAGCTGAAGCTACACTGACTGGTGACGGACACCACGCTCTCCGCCTTATTGGCCAGGGCAAGAGGGCTCAGGGTGCCTCCCACCACGGGCTCCTTCTGAGGGGTGGCCCCCTCCCCAGACAGCACTGCCGATGGATCTGTGTGGAGAGATGGCTCTGAGTTACCACTCTTGCCCTTAGCAGGAAGTTAGGAGAAGAAATCTCAGGTAAGAGGGAAGGGGAAAGAAAGCAAGGAGGAGTCGAGGTCTGGAGGCTGGGAGAGAGTAGGGCAGAGCAAGACAGGGTCCCAAAGGCAGAAGTGCAGAGACACGAGGCCACAGTGACAGCAGGATGTGCACTAGGTCTTTACCTTTCTTGGCGCCCACAGGGACTGGATCTGTCCTCTGCTTGTCATCATCAGAGGCTGAGGAGGCAGTGCAGGAGGAGGAGGAGGCACATTTACGCTTGGTAGTGCTGGGAATGTTGCAGCTCTCCAGGTACCTGGCAATGCACCAGGGCACATGAGGGAAGGGACTGCAGTGGGTGAGGATCAGGGTCCAAAGGGAGAAGGTGTCAAGTAGGCCCTACCTGAGGATGCTGTCCAAGCAGTTGATCTGCTGGTAGGAGCAGCTAGAGGCTTCTTTCCTGTCAGTGTCCTCAGGGGCTAAGGCTAGTGGGGCCTGAATTGAAGCAGAAGCCACCTCGAGCTCTGGGTCTGAGGGCTGACAGGGAAGGGTCTTGGCCTTGAATGTACCTGTAGCTGGATGCCAAGGACAGAAAAGTTCCTGTGTGTTGGGGGTGAAGTCAGTGGACTTCTGAGTCTCGTTCTGTGTCCACATCAACTCACCAGGGAGGCGGGACTGGGACAGAGGCCTGGCCCTGGATTCAATAAAGACCTGCTGTCCCTGATGCTTCACCAAATGGACATCCTTGCAGATCTGCTGGAAGGTCACCTATGGGATAGAGCAGGACAGCAATGGGGGGCCTGACCAGCATCAGGGTACAGTGTAATAAGAAGGTACTGGTGGGCCAGGCCCTTCCTGGTGGTACAAAGGGTTAAAGCACAGCACTATGAAGCTATCACAGCCACTGCAGCTCGAGTTCAATCCCTAGCCAGGTGACCCACATGGTGGTGACCCACATGGCTGGCAGACTTCTCCTGACACACCTGCTACTCCCCTCAGCAGTGTACTTTATCAATCTGCCTGTTCTCCTGTTCTGCTTCCCACTGTCTCTAGTAAATCCTCTCACACCCCACCCCCGACACACATACCTCTGGCCTGTACCCCAGTTCTGTATACATAAATAAATAAATATTTTTTAAAAAGTATCTATTTAAAAAAAAAAAAAGAAGAAGAAGAAGGTACTGTTGGGGAAGCATGAAGGCTATGAGAGCAGGAAAGGAGGAGGAGGACAAGTTTTGAAAAGAATCATAGGCAAAGCTGCCTGGGATTGGTAATGCTGATTGCAAAGCCTGGGGAATGGAAGACCAGAGGGGTGAAATGGAGATACTCACCGGGGCAGGGGGCCCAGGCCCCTCAGCATCTCCCCCATTGCTATCACTGGAGGAGCTGGGACTAAGAAGAGGACCTGGGGATGTCACTGGGCCAACTCCACAGAGCCCTGTGGTGCTGGGGCTGTGCACGGGCTGAGGCAAGGAGAAGCACAGGTTAGCGGACAATCCAGTTCCCCACCCCTTCCTCAGAAGACAAACTCCCTCCTCTCAAAGCCTCACCTGTAACAGCAGTCGATGGATCTGCTCAGAGAGCTCTTGAATATCTGGGTCCAGGGATAAAGCTGGGCTGGGGTTTGGGGGTGTGAACACATCCTCATTCAAGGGTGCCCTATGGGTAAGAAAAGGTCAGTTGAGTCCTGCCCTTCCCACAGGCCCCACCACCCCAGTGCCAGCTCTGGGACAAAGCCCACTTACGTGCGTACTTTATGGCGACCCAACACAAAGGCCACCTTGCGGCTCCATGGGTGAACGAAGCCAGCCCAACTGGTGTCCATGGTGACGTACTCCCCATTACGAGCACAGAATCGGATAGGGGAGTGATCAAAGGGCTGGCCAGCCAGCTGTAGGACTAATGAGAATGTGAAATGAAGTGGGGGTCAGCAGGAAGGAGAGGTAGCAGAGCAGCACCTCCCACTGGAGATCCAGGAGACCAAGGTACTGAAAGACTCAACCACAAGGGCAGTCACCCAGAAGCCCAGAGACAGTAAAGAAGGCGGAGCAAGACAAGACGAACTCACTTTTCTTGTGGATGGCTAGCATGAGGGGCCGATCTTCGGGATGTAGGAACAGGAGCACTGGGGCCCCCAGGAGGTCCTGGGGGAGATAGCCCAGCAGTGGGGCAGCCCTGAAATGGGTGGAGGCATCAGAGTGGCCAGGGCATCAGTCCTGGCCACCCCAGTGTCCTCCAAGTTCTATCTCACCTTTCATCCACATCCTGGAAGAGGCAGCTTGGTGTATGCCGGGTAGTGAAGATTCTCTTGTCTGGGGGGATTCGAGGAGCTGAAGCACAAAAAAATGTGGCCACTGGGTTTCATCCAGAATGAACCATCTCTTCAGTCCTCTATGCTGCCTGAGGCCCAGGCTGGCTACCAATCCTCCCCCAACTCTGCCCTGGGCCCCCTCTTCCACACAGAAGCCTTCTATCATTTTCCTACCTCTCAGCAATGGGAGTAAGAACCAAGGCATTTTCTTGGTTTTCTTCTAGCTCAGAGCTATTATCCAGCACTACCTCTAAAGAAGTCTGAGATTCATCTGATAACACTTTTTTCTGTTCAAAATTCTGAGAGGTTACATCAAGCCCCCCAGACTCGCCTTGCCTCAGTCCCAGCCTAGAGGGACCACATATCCTCCCCCCCATCAGTTCGGGCTTCAGGCCTACCTACCTTCATAACCCGAGTGGATGCGCTCTGCAATGAGCAGGCAGCATGGCTGCGCAGGAGCCCCATCTGAGACCCGGATCTTGGTAACATATGGGGTTAGTCGGAAAGGCTGGTACCGAGGTCCCGGATCCCGGTCAGGCCCTCCTCTAGCAAGGGAAAGAGAACAGCATTAGGAACTACCAATAAAGGATCGCCGAACCCTCCACCTCAAGGTCACACCCCACACAGAAAAGAAAAGTGGGGGGTGGGGAGGGTTGATGTGGAAGATGAGAAGGATTTGCCCCAGCTACCTGATACGGCAGAAAACAGACTTCTCTTGGGTAAAGTCTTTGTGGCTTGAACCTAGAACAAACCAGGAGGGTGGCTAAGTACACCCTTCCATTTCTTCCTACATCCAGCAAGGAAAAACTTAGGTTCCCTGGCCCCTTAAGGCATGAGTTTCCTGCTGCTCATTCCTCCCGCCCCAAGCATGTGAGGTCCTCACCTGCAGAGGCTCCAGTGCCCCATGTGGGCAGGCGGGATGGGGCAGTGGAACCATAGAAAATTCCCACATCCTGGGGAGCCAGGAGCTCTGAGAAGCGGACACCCCGGAACACATCCCGCTTGCAGCGCAGCAGGATACCTGCCTGCTCCGAAATGTAGACGATGCGGCCTGTCAGGAAGGAGACAGCCACGGAGAAGGTATCCTGGGCAGGAGGGTGAGTATAAGAGCAGATTTAGGAGCTGTGTGATTTGGGGTAGAATTATGTGAGGAGGAAGAAGGGGGGCTGTGGCTGACCTGGTTGCGAAGTGTGTACTCAGATGTGATATGCTCCAGCTCCTCCAGAGTATAGGTAGACATGTCCATGGCACAAGGCTCCCCCTCATCCAGGCTCCACTGTTGGTAGTATTCCTGGTTGGCTGAAGGGTGAGGACAGGCCATTCAGTGATGAGAATGCCCCACCACAGTAACCCAAGCCCTGAACACTGTCTTCCCAGGGAGTACCACTCACCTTGCACCTGCTTGACACAGGCCAGAGCATACTGTAGTGTGGCCAGGGTCCCAGAGCGGCCCTTGCCCCGGCGCTCTGGTGGCAGTCTAAGCTTCAGCTCCCTCAGTGCTGTCATGAGCTCCTTCTGAGTCCTTGCCCGGGCTGACTGTTCACTGCTGCAGAGCCCACAGGGAAGTAGGGGTATAGGCATTAGCCTCAGAATATAGCCCAGGTACCAAAGCCCTTTCACCCAGCCCTCACATGACAAACCTGCAGCCACTGGTAGATGGGTTGTCCTGCTCTGAGCTGGCACTCAGGAGGCTGTAGGCAATGGAACTGCTGGGTGGGGATGGGCTCTGAGAGTTTGTGCTAGAGGAGAAGCAATACCCCAAGATGAGGGAAAGTGGCCTGCAGCACAGGGCCTGTCTCCTAGCTCAGCTGACTCTTACTCCCAGATTCTGCAACATACACACCTCTTACTACTCTCAGTAGTCTCCAGCAGTGCTGAGTCCTTGCCATTGCCAGAGGAGGAGCTATGTGAGCTCCGCTGAGATGCACCCCTAGACTCTGGCCCGTTGGACTCATTGCCACTTGAGCCATTGCTGTTGGCATCCGTGTCATCAGCCAAGCTGGGACCTGGACAAGGCCTGTGCTGGGGAGGCCCAGGGGATGGGGTTCCTCCAGGACAAAAGGATTCCCCTGTCCTGAGGTCTCCTCCCCCATTGCCCCCTTCTAGGGAGCCACTCATATCTGGGCCATGGGAAGGGCAGGAGAACAAGGAAGGCGGAGGCAACCACAGATGCACAAGGGGGCCAGGAGCCGGGCTGAGAAAGTGAGTTGGGAGTCCCGCGCCTCTGAGGATTGAGAAGTCCGATCACAGCGGGTACCTGGAAGGAGTGACCAAGGAGGAGGACATGGAGAAAGGTGGACTGTTAATTTCACAGCATATTCTCCCTTCACTCAAACCCTCCCGGGCCAGTCCCCACACTCCTGGGACACCAGCTTCCAACAGGAAGCTTCGCTAAGTTCTGTTGGAGAGGCTGTCTCTCTTGAGCCTCACCCGAAATCCCCGCCGGCATGGCCTGGGTAAGCAGAGCCTGAGCAGTGAATTAGAACGACAACCTTGGGCTCAAAACTGGGCACATTTCATCCTTCAATTCCCTTCAAGTCTCCACTCTACCTGGGACTCCAAGGCCTCAGAGCAGGAGGTGAGCTTGCCACCTCCTATATTTAGGCCTGCAGGCTAATTTTACCCGGGGGCGGAGCCACCCCCGCTGCACATGCGCATAGACTCACACAGCCCCAGCAGCCCCACCACGCGCTTCCGCCGCCGCTGCGGTCGCCGGGGAAACCGACGTCAGCAGCTGAGCTCAGCGGTTGCTGGAGGGACCATAGGAGGGCGGGAGAACCGACCCCTCCCCCATTTCCCGGCGGAAGCGGGAACGACCCACTCCCACACCAGCGGGTACGGCCAGTAGTCACCCACCTCCCAGGACGACCCGGTGGCCAACCAGGAGGGGTGGCCTCAGAGTTCCAGGGTACATTCTTGATACCCAGGGCAACAAGCAAACGCCACCGCCCTCCGAGCATAAGCCCCCCCAGCCTGGCTTCAAACTGGATCCCGGTCGTTCCTGTCATTGACACAGCCTTTTCTTCTCTGGTCTCTACACCCTCTCCCAAGCATCGTAAACGAAGCCGGCACCTGCCATTGTCAGCGACCTAGGGATTCTCTCCTCGGTTCTCTAGTTTTCTAGTCACCCCCACCTCACCCCCTTCAAGATAGACAGCCTCGGCTCAGAGCAGGGAATGATACAACAGCCAGCGACAGTCTTTCCCTCACTCCCGACCAACCACACCCCCAGCCCCGGAGCATTTTTTGAGCGCCAGAAGAAAAGGGAAGGCTGTGGCCAACAGCAGGAACTAACGCCGGGAACGGGATGTTCCAGCCCCAAAAGGGCTGACATCACGACCGGCGCGGGGCCAGGGACTGGAGGGGGGGGGGTCGTGGAGAGCTCGGAAAGCCTGAAGGGGTCTTGGTGCCGTAGAAAAAACCTGGGGTCCCGAGTGACAAGAAAGGTGGCAAGGGGGCATGCCTGCTGAGGATCGGGTATGGAGCCGAAATAGCTGAAGCCGGAAGCAAAGCTGGAGGTAAGGTAAGCGGGTCAGGAGTTCGGACACGGGTGCAGGGTTGCGTGAAACACCTACGTCCCCGGGAGCAGGAAGG
Organism: Condylura cristata; assembly: GCF_000260355.1. Taxonomy (NCBI): domain Eukaryota; kingdom Metazoa; phylum Chordata; class Mammalia; order Eulipotyphla; family Talpidae; genus Condylura; species Condylura cristata. The sequence goes on along the minus strand of NW_004567118.1, from coordinate 28,644,101 downwards.
GGGTGGACCGCGGCAAGAAAGGCGAATTATTGGTATGTCATCTGAGCGCCTGGACCGAAAGCATCCCATCAGGCTGCAAGTGGTGGCGTTCCGGCTCAGAGACGGAGACCGCCCCAAGGTGGCGGCGGAGATGCCTACCTGGCCGCGCGAGCGCCCTCCGGCCGCTTGCCCACCTCCGTTGCAGCCGCAGCCGAGTGGAAGCTCCGCTGGGCCAGGAGGCGGGTTGCATAATGCCAGACACTGTCCCTCATTGGCTTACTGCCGACGGAGCTGCAGGCCCCGCCCCGGATTGGCTGGGGATCTCGTCCTGGCGCCTGATTGGCTCCTGGCCTCCACTGAGGTCAGGGCTGTGTCACACACACGGGCGCACGTGGATCTGGGTGCTGGCGCTGGACTGAAGGGCCCCAGACGCCACCGCCCAGCCAATGGGTGCAGGACGCCTTGAATAGTGAATAGTGGAGAGGAGGCAAGCTGCCCCTTGAGGGAAAATGCCTGGGCCACCACAGTTGCTTGAGTTGTCTGCTTCCTGAACTGACCGGTCTTGAAGAAAGGACACCTTGGCCTTGTCAGAGGTGGGGGAAAGACTTGGGAGGTGGACCAAATTTGATGAAATAGTTGGTACTTGGAAGGAGGGGGGTGGAGAGAAACACAGTGTGGCCTTTCCTGGTTTTCCTCCCCAGCCTTGTTTTAATAAAGCTGTTTTACCCCTTCCCTTTCTATGACACTTCAAATCTTGTGTACAGAGAGGAGAAAAGCAATTGAGAATCCTGTGTGATGGAAGTGGAGAGGTGGGGGGAAGGTTGTAAACAATGGAAAAGGCAGCCAGAGCCAATAGGAACTGTGAAGGTAAACAATGGCAGGTGCTTCTGTTGCTAATCAGAGGAAGCCTATGTGGGGACTAGTGCCTCTCTCCGGAGAATGCAGCCATCCACATTTTTGGTTGCTCCAACAGTGAAGGCCAGGAAGCCAGGGCTTCAAGGAAACAAAGGTGATGGCTAAGAGATGAGGCTATTGTGCCCTTCACAGAGAAAATATACCTACTGTAACAGGGTGGTCCCAGGAAAAGGGGAAGTTCCAGGTTCCCTGCCCCACCCAGAAGGAGGGTGGAGCTGAGCAGAGAAAAGAAGAGAAGGAATCTGAAGAGGAAGCAAGCAGGATGGAGAGCCAGAAGGAGATCTGAGGAAGCCACATGGGACGGGAGCATGTGAAGAAACAGTGCTTATTTCTTGGCCTTGGACTGGTTGAAAGAGATGTGAGTGAGAGATCTATGGGGAAGTTGACTATGGCAGTGTTTATATTAACTTTGATTGTGCTCTTTTCCTCCCAGACTTGTCTGGCCATGTGTGGCCCTTTTCAATGGGTCCTGGCCAGAAGATGCTTTAGTCTTGTGGTGGGCGTTTAGGCCTTGCTTTGGACCAATCCCTTTTGGGTGGACTTTGGCCCACGAGGGGATGGGTAACTTCAGGTGTTTGATTTAGAAATTATATTCTTTGTCTTCTGTATTGTATACTCACTGTATTAAAGTCCCTTTTCACTAAAGTCTTACATGTTTTGTCTTGATGTGGCAGATGGCAGAACCCATTTAGAACAGGCAGGTTTGGGGGGTTTAGGGGTACCCTCTCTCCATGCCCTGTAACACTGCCATTAGAAAAGTGAAAGCCAAGGACCCTATATTGTTCACTGTACTCTCCAAACCCCAGAAAAGATCTCACTTATGGTGAATGATCAATATACATGGTTATTTTGTTATTAGTAGGGATTAATAGGAGATGGATGGAGTAATGGTGAACAGGCTAGAAATTACAATTTTTTAAAGGGGGGAGCAGAACACTAGGTCCTAAAAAAATAACAGGGACCTAATTTCAGGGAACTACGTATCAGGCTGGGCCCAGGAGATCTGCAGTTACACTGACATCTGCCCACCACACACACACACACACACACACACACACAGAGCATTGTGATGAGTAGTTCCTCTTAGAGCTCCCTAGAAACGTGGGTGTCAAGTGAAGAGGTCCTCAAGCTGATGCTGACATAATCAGCTGTGAATGCACACCCCTCACTGTCACATGGCCTAAGCTTTCCTTAACAATGGTGTTCCCCATGTGGAAGTGAAGGGGGGGGGGTTCTATGGAAAAGCTGGGGCAGGGGAGGTTATAAAACAACCCAAGAAAGCAAAAAAAGAAAACAGCAAAGAAAGAATTCAGGAACCTGGATTCTCAGTCTCCTTTCCTTGAAAATGGCCTCCCCAACTTCGTGGTCTTCCCCTCATCCCCCTCCTCCTCCCTCCTCAGCCAGTCCCACACCCCTTCTCTGGAAACAATATTTTTTTTTCTCCAGCTCTTCTGAGTGATTTGGATGTCCATACTCTCCCACCTCCACCTTTACATCTACAGACAAAAGGTCTCAGTACTCCAACAACCCACACCTGCTCCCTGGGCCTTGGTTGCCCGGCCTCACGGTCCCCACAGTAACTAGGCCTTGCTGCCGTCAATGAAAAAGTGGGGGCGGGAGTCGGCCGTGACGTCAAAGTAGAGCACGGAGGCGGAGCAAGGCAGCCGGGGAATGTGGGGCAGGGAGGCTGGAGAGGCAGCGGTTTGGGAGGCAGCCAGGCCGAGAGGGCGGCGGCCAGCGCACTTGGGAACATCATGTTCTTTTGGCTGGTGGCCCAGTATAAGCACCCAGACCAGGCTCCTCCCCCAATCCAACAACTGCCGTCCTGTCCCCGAGTCAGGGATTCCTGGAGAGACGGTTGGGGGGAAGGAGGTCCTCCTCCTCCAACCCCCAGCCTGGATCTCTTCTGGATATTTTTCATCCGCCTTCCCTTCAAGTTTGCTCCCGCAGCATCAGGCACTGGCTTTCCCCCTCTCCCAAATTACACATTTGCTGGCCTGGTACCAAAGAGCCAGGACGGGGAAGTTGGAGTCTCAGGCTTTATGGGAGAATTCACACCTTTACTCTCCCCCAGAGGTTCCCTTCGGAACCGAATCTCTTGTTACTATGGCAGCAGTGAGAGGGAGGAGGGGCAGGGAGGAAAACGGGTGTAGGATAAGGAAGTTGAACTGGGGCAGAGCCATGGGCCATGCCGGGGCCTGAATCCTGGGAAAGGGATAAAAGGGAGGAATGAGGGGTTTGTCTGGTGCTGAAGACCAGAAGGATCAGGAAAAGGGACATAGGGAGGGGACTCGCTAAAACTTGGGAGAAAAACTTGAGAATGTGGAACTTAAGGATAGTTCCTAACCACAACACTGACATAAACCTCTGACTTTGTCACTGATTTTGGTCACTCAATAGCCATTTTTAGCTTAAAAAAAATTACAGCATGACCCAAGCATTGTGCTAAGTATGTTACATATATCATCTTATTTAATTCCAGGACAACCCTGTGAGGTGGGAATTATTATTCCACAAGGAGGCACTAAGATTCAGAGTTACTAAACTGGCCTCAATTGCCTCAAACTATGCATGTTCTTAGGCTCTTGACAAATGGAGCCCAGAATTCAAATCTGAGCTCTGACAATGGCCTGTCTTCCGGCTTTTACCCTTACCCAGGAATCTGTGAGTTGTTACCCAGGACTGAGGATCCTGGGTCTGTCATTTATTGGAGCTATTGTATCTGGAACAGACTCTATCCCAGCCCTCCTCTCTCACCCTTGGGGCCCGTGTGGAGCCCTTCAGTTTACACTCCCCACACACTTTGAATATTGCAGCCTCAGTTTTTACAAAGTTCTTGAAATCATCATAGCAACCACCAGCCCCAGTGATTTCCTAATAATCCCACTTTCTCACCGTTCTCGCCTCAGGTCACTTTACCAGACCTGGTTGGTTGCAGATACCAGAGCACCCAACTGTTGCCTCCCTCACCTCCAGGGGATCCGAAGGCACGTGCACAGTCAATCTGCACAACTAGCACCTCCCTCTCAGGATTTAACAGTTGCAACCCCAAGTGTACTCCTAAGGATGGTTCCAAGCACCCCCCTACACACACACACACACACACACACACACAATTTTACACAAGAGAAAAACATCCGGAGTTGCTATGTGACTGGATCAGGGTCACACAAATCATCACATCCTCTGTTCTCTAATCATGTCAACCCTTTGATACATTCCCACATGCCCTAGTAGGGCCTCCTTCCAGTCTCAGAATACCTGCCTGTTAAGTGCTTAAGACACCTGTTCAAACAGCAGACACACACTGGAACGTCTCCCACAAGTTCTCAGAGCTTCCACCCCTCTACCTGGGTCTCAGCTGCCTCAGATAGTTCTGGGCTTGGGAAAGCTCTTTCCCCCAAGCCAACCAGGTCTGCAGTTACCCTGGGGAGACAAGGGATCTGATGTGACTCTCGCCCCTCATACCTCTAGATCTTAGCTTAGTCTCTTTCCCAGGACACCAAAACTTCCGCCGCGGCGATCACGCATTCGCTAGGCCCCCCTCAACACCACCGCTTACTGACACTCTTCCTAACAGGACACACCATCCCACAAAAACCTAGACCGCCGCTTATCTGCCCCAACCTGGGAGCACTCACCACCCAAAACGCCCGCAGAGTCCAAAGTCTTGCTACTAGGACCTCAGGAACTCGGACTCGCTCCTTGAGGCCCTCCCACCGCTGGGGTCGCCACGCCCCGCGAGCTTATTGGCCTAAGGGCTCCGACCCATGCCCCGCGCCGCGTGCTGCCGCCGGGCTTCAGCACCGCCACCATTGGCGCTGCAGACCGCCATCATCTTCTCATTGGTGCGCAGAACAACCGGCAGTGACAGATCCACGTGCGGTGGGGGGGGCGCGCCATGGAGCGTTGATAGGCAAGCTGACACAAAGCCACGCCTCCCATCCACTTCCTAAGTTCTTATTGGCTGTCGGAGCAGCCGCCGACCTGCCTACATCCGTGAAACAAATGCCGGTCCAGCCCTCTAAACTTTCTCATAGGCTGAGGTCTCGGAGCTGTCGGGGACACGTGCCGGCGGTCTCACGCGGCAGCTTGTTTACCTAGAAGCTGGGGATTTTCCTTGACGACACTGTTACCCAAGACTGCGCAGTCTGCGCAGGCGCAGTGATTGTGAACTGGACGCAGGCGCAAACTCGGACAGTGGTGGCGTTAGGGGTAGCGCGTTATACCCAGTCGGGAAAGAATGGCAGGGGGTGACAAGGCACCCTCCGACCTGGAAGGAACTCCGGTGCTGGGTCCCTGACGCTGGAATGTGTGACAGTTGGGTGAAGATAATAACGAGGAAGGTAACTGCCACCTCCTGTTTTCTGACAAACAAGGAGGCTACCTTACCACCCACCGCCCCACAAATGATTAGATCGAGTTACATAATCTTCCCAAATTAACACATTAGTAAGGGGGTCAAGATTTGACCCCAGGTTCCTGAAGCTGTAAAGGATTCATTCATTACTTTAGTGCAAATAAGTCCAAGTACTGTCTGGAATATAGTAAACCCCTTGATAAATGGTGGGTATTAATGACTGTGTAACTTAAACATATTTTCTAGGTCCCAAAAGCTCCTGAACCAGAACCTCCTGGGAAAGGATCTTGACACCTATTTAAAAACAAAACACCACCACCACCTTAGGCCCTGATGCTATAGGCAGCCACTGCTGTATGAGTTCCATTCCCTGCCAGGGAGCTCACCCACATGACACAGCATACCTCTCCTGTCTCAACTGTGGCTCCTCTTAGTAGTGTATTTCAGTAAAATCTCCCTGTTCTGATCCCCACTGTCTCTGGTGAATCCTCTCACTGGCCTAAGCTGGCCTGCATAAATCAATAAATATAAATCTTAAAAAATAAAACAGGGAATAAAAAACCTTGGTAGGTCATAGGAGCCAGTAAGTTTAGGAAACACTATCAGGTTTCCTATACTCCTAAATCTACATACTGCATCCAGAGAGATCAACTCTTCAGAGCTTACCCTGCACTCTCCACTCAACTGTTGAAGGGCCTGGCGACCAGAAAGCTAGGGTACATGTAGGAGTGTCATGGGACCTGGAGGTTAAGTATAGTATAGGGTCTAGAGTCACCAGTTAAGACATCAGAGTATAGAATGCCTGGGTACCTGGCCATCTTTAGTCAGTTCCACACTACTCAGCTGTTATGTCCTTAGAGCTGATTTCTTCCGGTGGCATTTATCAAACTTTTCTGGACATTGGTGTGTTAGCCAACTGGGAAGAGATGCTTCACAGAAATTGGTCATCTACTTCAGGAAGGGATTAAATGACTATGGGCACGGCTGCAGAGCACCTAGAGACTAAGTCAAGGGGTGGAAAGGAATACAACAAAAGCATGGCCCCAAACAAACTAGAGGAAAAGCTGGGTTAACTCCAGACATTAAGATTCATCTGGCTGAGGGAAACACAGGGATTTCCAACACTTCCCATTATAATCTACTGCCCCACTGTGGCCACTTTGGGAATCACACTTTGCCATGCCCAAGGTCAGGTCCTCAAGCAAAGTGCAGGTCCTAATCAATGTATCTTCTCAACCTTCCAGTTACATTTGTAAATTCCATACCCTTCCCACTGTTCAAAAAAAGACACCACTTTTATTACTCATTACACATTTATTGTACATTTTCACAATCTGGATGCGCCACAGAATTGGGGGCATGGGGTGAGGGAAGGGGGGCAGGGGACACTGGGATAAAATGGGGGGTCTAGAACACAGCACCCCCACCCCCAGCATCTCTCCCTACCCGTTCACACTACATCTTAGATCTCCCTGCTCCCCCTCCACACAGAAACCTTGAGTGTGGGGGGAAGAAATTTGGGGGATCCCCTCCAGTGGCAGGTTAAGGGACTGCACCCTCAGACCCCTAAAATTGTGCCATCGAAAAAGACATACCCTTCCTCTATCACTTCACCTAAGGAGACAGCTTAGCTGCCCTGGAGAGGGTCAAGAATCCCCACCTTCCAGCAAGTCCCATACACACATTGGCAGTGACTAGTACCCCCACCCTGAATTCAGGGGGGTAGTCAGAGGAGCTGGGCAGTGATGGGGGCAACACCCCCCAAATTGGGGAGGAGGATTTTTCAGTTCAATTCCCAGCAGGGGTGGGGCCAGAGGAGATTTCAGGCAGGAATTGGGGGGATTCTCTGCCCTGCCCCATTCCTCCCCAAGGCAGTGATGACCCCCCACACACTGGTAGCCACCTCTCCCAAGAGATCAGATTGTGGCCAACCCCCAACTCTCCTAGTGGGAGGAGGAGGAGGCAGATCAGGCAGATGGGAGGGAGGGAGACCCCATGGGAATGTCAGTTGAATGCCCCACATGAAAAATGGGGAGCTGGAATGTGGGGAGAGACTCCAAGTGGCAGAATTATTGGTCCATCATAACACACTGAACTCCAAGACACTTACACACCAGCTGGGGTGGGGGGGGTGGGAGAGGAGAGGACAAGAGGTTTGGAAAATGGGGGTAGGGGAGGCAAACTGGACTAAAGAGGGTAAGATGGGGAGATTCTGGGGGCCAGAACAACCTGACTCCCCAAAAGCCCAGGCTCCCCACCATCTGCAAGTAATGTCATGCAAATGAAAGTATGATACAAGGACCAATGGATAGTAACTCTTAAGAAAACAAGAAACATGAGTCCAAAAATGAAGAGTGATAGAATAAAAAAGAAAGAAACCAAGAGATGTCAAAATGCAAATGAATGCTAATTAACATGCTGGAAGCTCCCAGAAGAACTTGGGATTCTTAGGACCAAGTGGGTTGAGTCTCAGTGCCTCCCAGTGATGCAGAGATGCACCTAGGGAAGCCTGGACAGTTGCTTTTTGTTTTTTGTAGGGGGGTGGGATGGAGGCATGGGGAAGAACAGGGTGAGAGGAAGGATCAGTTATATCCAAGGAAGGAGAGGAAGAGGGACTATTGCATAGCAGATGCAAAAGAAGGAACTTGGGACTGGTCAGGGAAAGAGGGAAAGGGGAGGAGGAAAAGAGAAAGGAAGTGATGGGAACCTCAGGAAGGGGTGTTAAGGACAACCGGAAAAATCTTCTAGTAATAAAACTACAAACAGACCAAATATATATAATATTATATATGTATAAATAACAGCTGGCTATTTACAGGGGGGTGCACACACACAGGGACACACACACACGGATCCACGGGAGGGGGGCTGGAAGATATGGCTGAGAGGTGGAGGAGCGGCTGGGGATGGGGAGAGGCCCTTCTCTGGGCAGGGCAGGCTCCTCAGGGATTTAAGAGCTGAAGTAAACTGTAGAGAGGTAAAGAAAAGGAAGAGGGAGAGGGGAGAAAGAGAGAAAGAGAGCAGTGTATCAGGCCTGGCCCTTCTCCCATCCTCCCCACTCCCCAGCAGGCTTCATCCCTTTCCCTCTCAGCCTCAGGTTGTCCCATCTATAAAGTAAGGGGCATGGACAAGTGAGTTCCCATTCTTTCCAACTTCATGGTATTGAAGTGGGGAGACAGACTCCTAATCCTCTGGCCCTCTGAGACACAAGCTCTCGAACAATAGGTTGGCTAGTTTTCTCAAGGTTGTGGGCCTTTCCTGCTTTCCCACTCCCCAATTCCATGGTTCCCAAACTGGGGTCTCAAGTTCTAAGGGTGCTCAAGAGAGCAGTGGGGATTCACTATTTTTCCTGTTTCCAAATCTTAACAGGTATGCCCAGAACCAGGCAAAGTGCAAGTTAAACAACATCCAAGGTTTGGGCTCTAAATGCATCAGATCTGCCATGGGCAGTTATTTGCTTTTTGTTGAATAGTAAAAACTAAGTTAATGACCTTCAAAATCTAGAATTAGCAGGGGAAACCTCTCCAGAAAAACGGCACTTGCCACTCCTTCCCTACTCACCGATGATGATGATGAGGATGATGGCGCAAATCACTCCCAAGATGATCATCATCTAGAGGAGAGAAGGGAGGGTCAATGAGACTGGCCAGGAAACGCATTCACCCACCAGCCTGCCTACCTGCCTTCTCACTTGTCTCCACCCTTACCTTGAGGTTTTTCCACCAGTATTTGCGCTTGAGCTTGGCTGCACTTGTTTCAAACTGGGAGGCCCCCGCCTGGAGTGCATCCGCACGGTCATCCAGCTCCGACAGCTTCTGGTCCCGTTCCAGGACCTTGTCCACGTTCACCCTCATGATATCCACCACCTGAGGGAAAGGCCCACAAGTGCCCCCTCAACAAGGGCACTCTCCAACATGGGCTCACATAGGGAACATGCACCCTGATGTTGCCACCTTAACATACCAAGGACACACACAGAACATGCCTAGCACACCAGGGGACACACAAGGAGCACACATCTAGAGTATGCTGGCAGTCACACATGTCAGGAGTCATAGCAGCACCCTCTTTTTATTTGAGCTTTGAGCAATCTGTCCTCACCAGAGAACACCTGTCCAGGGTGAAAGACCCCAGGCTAGCCAAGCTAACTAACACTAGAGGGCCCTTCCAAATGCCTAGTGACAGGGAAGGGGCATGGTGTTATGGTGTGTCTCTGACCCAGAACTTATTAACATGACTGCCATCATTGCCAACCCAAGAAAGACTGCCCCCCCAACCCCGACCAGTTTGCCAAACCTCAGGTTCCTATCCACTGTCTTTGATACTTTGATAACCCCCTCACACACAGACACGCACACACACTCACCTCATCCACTTGGGCCTGGGTCTGCTGCAGCCTCCTGTTACTGGTGAGGTTCGGAGGGGGTGCAGGGGGGCCTCCCTCCCCAGCCGGAGCGGCAGGGGGGGCGGTGGCAGCGGTAGCCGACCTGAGGGGAAGGGACGGATTAAGATCTAAGGCAGAAGCCTCGGGTCCAGCAGCCTGGGCTCCGCCCATCCGCCTGTCCATCCATCCGTCCCTCCCTCCCTTCCCCGGAGGAAGGCCACCCGATGGAAAGCCTGGATTCCGTCCGGCCTCACCATCCAAAAGCTGCGTGACCTTGAGTGCGGTCCCCCTCCCCCTTCCGGGCCTCAGTTTCCCCTACTGTCAAATGAAGGCGACCTCGCAGATACAGTCCAGGGTCCACCCAAAATGACTAGCGGCAGTAATGACAGGGGCGGGGCGGGCACACGTCGGGTCTGCTCTCTCCCGGTCACCGCCCGCGCGTCCAGCGCGGGAAGCGGAGCTCTCCGGCTGCCGGCGCGAAGTCACGGGCGCCGGCCTGGCCTCCCCGCGCGGGGAACGCTGGAGGGCGCGGACCAAACCCCGCGCACCCCCGGCACCCATTCCCACAAGCGACGGCCAGCGCAGGGAAGTGCGGTGCGAGCTCAGGCGACTCACATGGCGGGGGAAGCGGGCGGAGGACTTGGCAGCGACAGTGATGGCAGCGGCAGCGGCGGCGGCTCGCGCTGGCTCCGACTGGCGCTGGCTGCCCGGGACGGGAAGATGGCGGCCGCACGTCACCCACATCCGGGCACTGCGGGAGGGGGCGGGGCTCCGCGGGCGACTCGTCGGGAGCAGAGCCGCGGGGGCGGGGCGAGACCGGGCTGGGGGCGCGCCCGGCGGTGCTGCGGGGTTGTTAACGAGGTGCCCCCGCACTTCCCACAGCGCTCGTGAATCCGCAGCCTGAGCGCTGCGGCTTCACCACACCCGCCGCCTTCCGTCCCTGACCGCATTGCTCACAGCCGCCCCCATGCCTCTACCACCCGCCCCTTATCCCAAGACACCCCCCCACAAACCTGTAAACCCGTGCGCACTCTGCTCGAGGACTCACCCAGCGCACCCGCCCGCAATTGGGATGAGGGTGGGAAATCAGAAGGGGTCGTATGGATGGTTGGAACTTTGCTGCTGAGGTGGAGTGACAGGATTTGGGCCCCAACCCACCACTTCCCAGATGGAGGTCTCAGAGAAGCTCTGAGGGCCCGCGCCATCTGGGTAGGAGTAGGAGGGTACAAAAAAAAAAAAAAAAGAGAAGAGGCAGGATATCCCCTCCCGCCAATTCAATGAAAGCTGCTTCTCTCACAAACTGGAGTTGGGTTCAGGGGTGCTTGTCAAGCCAGGCCTGAATGAGGAAGGACAAGCTGGGACCTCCGGGGAGGGGGGCAGAAAGCTACCCAGGCAGCTGTACTTGGCAGCTCAGAGGGCTCACAGGTGCAGGGCCTGGGCTGAAAGGACTATGTATTTTTTAGGACAGTAGGCAAAGTCAGCATGTACTGTACCCAGGTTACATGTTACTACTTTACATGAGGATTAACCCATTAGATGTGACCTTGGACAGTTCCTGTCCTTACTTTGGACCCCAAATATATATGTAGGTACTGAGTATATAATTAAGTGGCTTGCTCTGGAACACAGTAGGAAATGGGCCCTTCTGTCCCTTTTGGTCTCTAAACAGACTCAACACATTCACTTGTTCATTCCTAGCAGGTCAGGCACCTCCTGGAAAAGATAGGGCCAGGTGAGCTGTCCATTACGTGGAGAGAGCCCAAGAAGGCCCCAAGAGTCAAGACAGGTGCTTCAGGGGAGGCTAACAGCCTTCGGGTGGGGGAGTGCTACTGCCTCCCTTGCAGGAGGGAGGGCCTGATGGTGGCATTGGTTTCTGACACAAACAGGACCCAGCTTCTACCCTCCCCCACCTAGGCTTCCCAAAGCCTCTGGGTGTGAGAACCTCCCCCATGCAGTGCCCCATCCCCTGTCACCAGAGGTGTTGTTTCCCAGCTGTCTGGGGGAGGTGAGAGAGCAGGGGAGCTGTGTTGGGTGTGGGGACTCAGCACATCTAAGATAAGATGCTCTCAGTTCTCTTCCCTGAGCAGTAGTCACTTCCCTGGTCTTTGTGCACTGACACAGAATGTCTCTCGACTCAGCCTGTGTGAAAAGGACGAAACAAGTGGCTTCCATGAGAATCTTAGATCCAGCTGTGGGGTGCTAGCCCTTTAGGCCCCGAGACAACTTTCCAGCCAGAGAACAAAGATGCCAATTCCAAACTTTAAGTTCAAAAGCCTCAGTGTCTGAGTAGGTTGAAGGTTGGAAGGAGGTACAAATGGCACCTTCCTCTGACTACCCCCCTCCACACACACACACACACACACACACACACACACACACACACACACACACACACTAGCAGGGGAGAAGCTAGTGGAGGGGCCAGGGAGGATGTTATATGCTAGTTAGATGTGATCTGCATTTTCCCTCATGACAGAACCCAGAATAAATTTGGGAACCCAGGGTCAAAAGAAAAGCTGGCACACTGCTATTCTGAGTGGATCCTGGGGGCAGCATGAGCAGAGTAGAAATGAGGGCACATACGATCCATGGAGGTGGGGTGTGAGGTTTATCTTGTTGAGAGAGGACTCTCACTGAGCAGCCCCTTCCTACTCACTCCACCTGTGCTGTGGTGTGGAAGAACTCCCCAAATTTAGATAAATGATGGATGCAAGAGAAGGGGTGGGGTGAGTATCCTGGAAATGAGTAAGAAAATGTTTTCTCCTAGTAGGTAGAATAGAGAATCAAAAGGAGGTAACTGAACTAAAGACAGAGTTGTAAGTTGGCATAACTGAGACTAGGCCTCTATGTTTATCCGCTTCAGGGTTGCCAGCTGATGGGCCCCACTTTCAAGGCTCATTCAAAGGATATGGGAGGGGGCCCAAGTTCATGTCTAGTAAGCCTCTCCAGTGATTCTGATAGAGGCAATATGGAGAAGACCTTCATGAAAGGTTTTCATTTATCGTTTGTACAACTGACTTAGAACTTGAGGTGGAAGGGAGCTAGGTCACTCACTCATGAACTTGCTGCATCCACATGAGTCAAACCCAACTGAACTAGTAATTAATTTCAGAGACTTTTGTGTCCCTCAACGCAGCTTGTAAAGAAAAGACCTTCTAATTAGGAAGAGAAGTGTGCCCTTGGGAATGCTGCCTGGAGTTGGGAGTGTAGGGACCAGCCCTACCATGATGCAGTCAGCTGCCCAAACCCTGTGACCTCTGACTGCAGAGTCCAGAAGTCTCTGGGGGCTGGCTGCCAAGCCCTGGCTTTCTGGAGGGAACAAAAACTACCAGGGACCTTCTGTGTGCCAGGGGCTTTAGATGGACTCCACACGTATTTAGTTTTTTAATTACACACACAATGTGACTGCATCTTCTTCTCAAAAATATTAAAATGTTAGCTATAAAGGGTTCCCTTGGCCACCCCCCAACTATTTGTCTTTTTTTTCACTTTCTAGAAGTTTCCATGCCTCTTCCCTTTGGGGGGAGGTGGAATTTCCTCCCCATTTCCAAAATGCAATATATTTTCTCATCTCCCTGAGGATACCAATTCTATTTTTCAATTTCAATATTAGATTTTAATCTAGATAATAGGTAATACAGTAAAAACCCAAAAGGTAAAAAAGAATATACAGTGAACCCTGCTTCTGCACTGCTCAGGATCCCTACCAAACACAGCCATTGTCTCCATTCTTAAAATTTCTTTAGAATGGTGTGTCTAGAGACAAACATAAATACTTTTTTTAAAAAATACAAATGCTGACAGTCTGTATAGAGTTCGATTTTTTTTTTTTACTTTCCAATTATAGTGACTTTTTTTTCTTATGCTCTCTAACATCTTCATCTCTCCCATATTTTTTGTTCGTTTGTTTCTAATATGTGGAAGGAGTCTCTCTCTTTCATTTGGGAGGCTTTTCCTCAAATATCTACCAGTTCTTAGCTCTCTGTTCATATTTATTTGGAGCCAGCCACCAAGAGGCTGATTGGAAGCTGGAGTGTGGGGTAATACTCATTGACAGTAGAAACCTTTACAGAGACCTCCAAATATTGATAGGTGGGAGACTTTCTTTGGGGAGGGAGCATTGCTTCCTTTGAAAGAATATCCATTCTCTAACCCCTACCTTGATGCAAGGGAGGGTGTGTACATAGCACAATCAGGGCTCCTGTTTGCAGCCTCAGGCCCCCCCTCTGCTGGGTTTGTGTCCCCTAATCCAAAACAAGCATGTAAGGAATGGTGGTGTGTGAGATTCAGGTGTCAGGGGTCTTGACCCTTTGTCACAGACTCACAGCCATCCCTGTGTTCAGCCAGGCCCTGCTCTGGGACCTGTGGGCCTCGTGGATCTTCCAGGATGGTGCTGATTCCCCCTGCCCTGCTTGTTCTCACTCTTGGCCTATGTCTAGCCTCCAAATCCTTCTTGCAATATTTTGTTTACTGCTGTCTTCTCCCCTTGATCTCTTAACCCTTGTAGATTTATGTCTCTTTCACTCCCCTCCTGTTATCTGCTAGGTTTTGAAAGGGAGCAAATGCTCATGGCTGAGCTTCCATGTTTAGCTAAAAGTCTTATTACAGTTTAGTTCTTCAAGAGCAGTGTTTAGGTTATTTGCTTTTTGTTGTTGTTTTTGTAGTTATTACAACAGTGCTTTCAGGAATGTTGTTGTAATTATCTCCCATGATCAAAGTATTGATTGTCTTGGCTTTATATTTGGGGAAACTTAGCTTTTGAGAAATGTCTTGATGGGGTCTTGTTTGTTTGTTTTAAAGATTTATTTTTATGCATACAAGAACTGGGGTACAGGCCAGAGGTGTGGTGTGTGTGTGTGTGTGTGTGTGTGTGTGTGTGTGTGAGAGAGGATTCACCGGAGACAGAGGGGGGAGCTAGGCAGAGCTACTGAAATACACTGATGACAGGAGCAGCAGGTGAGACAGGAGAGGTCTGCTCTGTCATGTGGGTCACCTCCTTGGTTGGGGGTCGAACTCATGCTGCAGTGGCTGCTGACAGCTTCATAGTACTGTGCTTTAACCTGTTGTGCCACCAAGGAGGGCCCTGAGGGGGTCTTTTTACTGACTAATTTTTTTTTCACACATTTATATCTTTTGATTTTTTGCTGTATGTAAACATAATATACACATATAAAGTGATTTCTTTTTAATCTGTGTAGTTCTCCCTGCACAATTACCAAGCATAGTGCCAGAAACAAGACAGGCAAATGAATAATAAATGATGGTGAACTACTGGCTCAGTGGGGAGTGTTTTTAAAGGAGAACCCAGCATAGCAGGCAAACGGATTGTTAGTGGTGGACTCCTAGACACCTACTTGGAGAGGATGGGTTAGGGCTGAACTGGTGTGCCCAGTGTTCCTTTGAGGACAGCCCTGGTTACTTGCTACTTGTCTGGTCAGGTATCACTGCAGCAGGGCTGCGTGGGTGTGGGCAGTGGGGGAGCAGCATGCCTGAGCTCTGTGTGGGTAGGATAAGATGTAGGTATGTGAGAATGCTCTGGGGCTGGGAGCCTGGGAAACTGGTGGTTCAAACCCTCACCCTCCCACCTTCCATTCATTAGAGATGAATGGCTAGTTCCTGCATAAAAATCCTAGTTCAGGGTCTCCCTGGTGGTGCAGGGGTTAAAGACACAGGGTTGATAAACTCATTTTGGGAGAAAAAACAGATAGTGTGGTTGGCAAGAAGCTACATCTTTCTTATTTCCCTCCTTACATGTCAAACCCACAGCCTGGCTAATACTAGCTGGTCAATAAACATTGCTGAATTGAGGAGACTTGGGTTCTAGTCCATGCTCCCCACATATGCACGATGTCCTTAAGCAGATGACTTTCTCCTTGGGCCTCATTATGCTTCCTTGTTAAATGAGGGCTCTTTCATTCTCTAATGCCTGGCCCCTTGGGAGCATCAGAAATACACAGAAAAGAGATGTGAAACATGGCAGGTGTGTCAGTTATACCTCAGTAAAGCTGAAAAAAAATTGTGATTCTCGATGGATGTGATCATCATTTGCTAACATAACTTTAAACAGTCATGTTCACATAACTGGAACATGACAAACAGCAGGATCTGTGCACCGCTGACATCACTGGGGAGCAGCTTCTCAGTCTCATGCTGCTAGCCCACCTCTGACTTAGCTTCATTTCTAGACAGCTGCAGATCCATATTCTTTTAAAAACGCTACCACTGGGTGATGGCATACGGGTGAATTGGTGATGGGAAGTGCATGGGGATTACAACTGAGATGGAAAAAGGCACAAAATGATGTAAAAATAAACTATTTTTACAAACAAACCAAAAAAGCTACCACTGGGCCTCCCTGGTGGTGCAGGGGTTAAAGTCAGTGCTATCAAGTTAAGGGCAGCCGCTACAGCAAGAGTTAGATCCCAGAAGGGAGCTGACCCACCTATGGCCCACAGACCTCTCCTGTCTCCCTCAGCAGTGTATTTCCATAGTCTGTCTCTAGTGAGTCCTCTCACCAACTCCCCACACACCTCTGGCCTATATGCATAAATAAATCTTTTTTTCTTTTTAAGTGTACATGGTTCAAAATTCCAAAAGTTCAAAAGAGCAGATGGAGAAAATCTCTCCCACCCAGTCTTCTGCCCCTCACAACCAGTTCTCCTACTTCTTTGTGCCTCCTTCCAAGATGTTCTGTGCACATGACTTTCCACTTTTTTTTAAACAAATGGAAACAGACCATGTGAACTATGTGAAAGATTCTGCAATTTATTTTTGCCATTTATTGTACAGGTGGTGCTGTCATATAAAAAAATTTTTTTCCTGTAACACAACTTAACCAATCCTTGTGGACAGAGAGGGATTTCTTTTTCTTTTCTTTTCTTTTTTACTTATTTATTTTTGCAAGCATAGCTATAAAAAAAATCTACACATTCTCATTTCACAACTATGTGCAAATATATAGGACAAGTTCCTAACATAAAAATCCTAGTTCAACAACCATATACCAGAGACATTTTATGGAGGTGGAGTGGGGAATGAGATAAAAAAAATGGGGGGTGGGAGGGAGTACACTGGACTATGGTGATGCACATGGGTGATTTGGTGATGGAAAGCCCACAGGGCTTACAACTGAGATAGAAAAAGGCAAAAAGTGATATAAAAATAAACAATTATTAAAAACAAAACAAAACAAAAAAAATCCTAGTTCAGGGCCTCCCTCGTGATGCAGGGGTTAAAGACACAGCACCATCAAACTGTTAAGGGGAAGGATGTTCTAAAGGAACTCTGCAGAGTCTCTACCCTCTACTCCAGCTTTCTGGACTCTACCCCCTACTCCAGTGATTGGAAACTACAACTCCCAGCAGTACCAGGGAGAGAACTGCGAGGAAGCAAGGGCAGAACTAGCAGGAATTGTGGGACATTTGGGGGATAAATAGGGCGTGATTGCATCTCGTGGTCTCTCTCTCACTCAGGAAACGGCTCTCCTGACCCCGTGATTCAGTGTGTTCAGTCAGCCATTCCAGTTACTTTGTACCCCTCTCTCTTTCCCTGGGTTGTTTCCTATTCATTTCCCTTTTGTAAATAAACCCGTTATTGACCCTTCGTGTGTACCTGCAGTATAACTGAATATTGAGCCCATGGTGAGGCCCCACAGACAGGCGGCCCAGTCCACTCTGGGATACCCTGTAACAGTTTTTGGCGCCCAACATGGGGCCTCACCCGCACACTCACAATTCGGTTATACTGCAGGTACACACAAAAGGTTCAATAACAGGTTTATTTACAAAAGGGGAAAGGAATAGGAAGTAACCCAGGGAAAGAGAGCAGGATACAAAGTAACTGGGATACCTACGGCTAGGCTGACTGAACACACCGAGTCATGAGTCACGTCCTCCGGACACGAAGTCCGGAGAGCTGTTTCCAAGTGAGAGATGCAATCGCGCCCTATTTATCCCCCAAACGTCCCAGAATTCCTGCTAGCTCCGCCCTTGGGTCCTCACAGTTGTGTCCCTGGTACTGCTGGGAATTGTAGTTTCCAATCACTGGAGTAGGGGGTAGGTTCCAGAAAGCTTGAGTAGGGTGGAGTAGAGGTTGGAGTCCATAAGACTGCAGAGTTCCTTTAGGACATCCTTCCCTTTAACAAAACTACCCCCAGCCACTGGAGTTCAATGGCTAGGGAGCTGACCCCACTGGCCCAACAGACCTCTCCTGTCTTGTCCACTGCTCCCCTCAGCAGTATTTCAGTAGATCCGCCGCCTATTTTGCTCCTCACTCTGACTCTGGTGAATCCTCTCACCCCCCACACCTCTGGTTATACCCCAGTTCTTGTATGCACGAATAAGTAAATCTTTTTTTGTTAAGATTTATTTATTTATACATACATAATTGGGGTACAGGCCAGAGGTGCAGGGGCAGTGAGAGGAATCACCACAGACAGAGTGGGGCGCAGAACAGGCAGATTGATGAAGCACACTGTTGAGGGGAGCAGCCTGAGAGACAGGAGAGGTCTGCTGCCCCACGGGCGGGGCGCACCTCCGGGCCTGGGCAGGATAGAACTTGCACTGAAGCCAATGCGGCCAGCTTGCAGTGCTGGGCTTCAACCCCGCTGCGCTACCAGGGAGGTCCCAAATAAGTTAACTAAAAAAAAAATCTTAGTTCAGAGGATATAGGTACTTGTGATTTTGATACATATTGATGTACTGCCAAATTACACCTTGAATGTTAGTGATTTTTCCTCCCACCAACAAACAAGTGAGGCTAATTTACTTGACTCACAGCCTTTCCTGTTCTAAAATGTTTTGGTTGGACATGTGCACAGATTCTGTGCAGAGACTTCTTTCCAGGGCCTTTCAGGTTTGTTCTGTCCTCCCAGGCCCAAAGTCTTCTCTGCTGGTTCCCCAGTCTGGCCAAGAAGCGCCCCAGCCTGATCCCTTTGTATTTAGGCGCAGGGGTGCTGGAGAGCACTGCGTGTCTCCAATCCAGAAGTCAATCAGGACAGGAAGAAGCTCCCTGAGCTCTGGAATAGACTGGGTCCCCGTGATCCACACCAGCTCACTCAGCGAATGTAGATGACAGCAAACTACAGCTGCTTGAAATGAAGGTCTGTCTTCCAGAAGCCATTGCACACTTCGCTTAACCAGTAAATACTTCCCTCTAAATGCACAAAATTATGTTGATGTGTTGGGGTTTACACTGACTAATAAATATCTGAAACTTGGAAAAAGTTTTCATCATTACAAATGTAAGTTAAACATGATTTGTATTTCTCTTATGATAAATGAGATTTGTCATTTTTCATATATTTGAGTTCTTTATATTTCTTTTAAAATATATTTATTTAGGGCCCTCCCTGGTGGCGCAGCGGGTTAAAGCACAGCACTGAGAAGCTAAAGCCACTGCAGCATGAGTTCGATTCCCACCTGCCCCGGAGGTGACCACATGGCGTGGCAGACCTCTCCTGACCCACCCGCTGCTCCCCTCAGCAGTGTACTGCATAGATCTGCCTGTTCTGCTCCCCACTCTGTCTCTGGTGAAGCCTCTCGCCGCCCCTGAATCTCTGGCCTGTACCCCAGTTCTGTGTGCACAAATAAATAAATAAATCTTTTTTTTTTTAAAGATTTATGTTTTTATTCATACAGAATTGGGGTACAAACCAGAGATGTGGAGGGTGATAGAATTCACCAGAGACAGAGTGGGGAGCAGAACAGGCAGATCGACGAAGTACACTGCTGAGGGGAGCAATGGGCGGGTCAGGAGAGGTCTGCCTCGCCATGTGGTCACCTCCGGGGCAGGCGGGAATCGAACTCATGCGGAAGTGGCTTTAGATTCTCGATGCTGTGCTTTAACCCGCTGCGCCACCAGGGAGGGCCAATAAATAAATCTTTAAAAAAAAAATTTATTTATTTATGCATACAAGAACTGGGGTATAGGCCAGAGGTATGGGGTGGTGAGAGGATTCACCAGAGACAGAGTTGGGAGCAGAACAGGCGGATTGACTGAAATATACTCTTAAAGGGAACAAGGGACGAGACGGGAGAGGTCTGCTGTGCCACGTCGGTCAGCTCCTTAGCCAGGGATCTAACTCATGCAGCAATGGGTAGCGATAGCTTGATAGTGCTGAGATTTAATCCCTTGCACTAGGGAGGCCCATGTTTAAAAATTTTAATATGTATGTTATATATTAGTGCTTTCTTTTGTGACTTCAATGTTTTCAGACTTAGTAATGTCTTCTCCACTCCAAACAATTTACTTCTGTGTTATTCTTGCTACACATGCGTAACCTTAGTCTTAGCATGAGAAAACAGTGAAAAGTCCAAATTGAGGGGCATTCTACAAAATAACTCACAGTACTCTTCAAAATGCGCCAAGGTCAAGAAAGGACAAAAAACACTGATGAACTTGAGATTGGAGAAGCCTGAATGCAGCTAAATGCAATGTGAAATCCTGAATTAGATCCAGAATCAGAAAAAGAGTGGAAGTGGACAATTGGCAAAATGCAAATAAGATCTATAGATTAATTCACCATATTCTACCACTATTAATCTCTGGTTCCTTACATACCATGGCTATGCAAAATATTAATATTTGGAGAATCTATGTGAAAGGTGTCCAGGAATTTTATACTACTATAATCTGCAACTTTTCTATAGGTCTAAATTTATTCAGAATAAAAAGGTTTTAGCTCTGCAGCCATCAAAGCACAGAACAGACTTCACTGGCTCAAGTGTCTTGCTTGGCTTCTTTTCCAACCATGTCTGACAAACCTGATGTGACCGAGATTGAGAAATTCAGTAAGTTGAAATCGAAGAAGACAGAAATGCAAGAGAAAAATCCACTGCCTTCAAAAGAAACAACTGAACAGGAGAAGCAAGCAAGCGAATCATAGTGAGGCCCGGGCTGCCAATATGCATTGTACATTCCACAAGCATTGCCTTCTTATTTCTCTTTTTAGTTGTGTAACTTTTGAAGATGCACAGGGGTTGGATCAAGTTTAAATGACTGTGCTGCCCCTTTTCACATCAAAGAATGGAGAACTACTGACAAGGAAGGCAACCTGCTTCTCCCATCTACCTTTCAGGCTGAGGGGAAGGGAAAGAACTTGCATGTTGGTGAAGAAAGAAGCTGGTAGGACAACAGTGAAATCTAGAGTAAAATACCTAGTTGGTTCAGGGTGTCCTGCAGGCTGTAAAATGCAGTTTAATTGGAGTGCCACTTTTTTTTTTTTCAAATGGATTACTGGAATGTACAAGTTTTAAATATGCAATAAAGTTTAAAAACAAAAAGAAAAAAGTTTAAAATGTCAATTATTTCTTTGAATACTATTATGATTTTTTATACTTGTAACCTTTGATTTGTAATATTATACAAGATATTGATCCCTATTTCTCCCAACTAGCTCGTCACTTGCTCTAATAGTTTTTATTAATTAATCCCTATTCTCCATTGATTTTTTTAAAACATTTTAATTACCTATTTATAAAATTGTGGTTAAAAACACACAACTAGGGCCCTCCTTAGTGGCACAACTGGTTAGGGCACAGCACTGCAAGCTAGCCAGAGCTGCCTTAGTGCCAGTTCGATCCCAGGCCCCGGAGGTGATCCACCAGGCGCAGCAGACCTCCTGTCTCACCCACTACACCCCTCAGCAGTGTACTTCGTTGATCCGTCTGTTCTGTTCCTCACTCTATCTCTGGTGAATCCTCTCAGTGCCCTGTACCTGTGGCCTGTACCCCAGTTCTGTATGCATAAATAAATAAATAAATCTTAACACAACTACTTTTAAGTGTCCAATTTAGTAGTGTTAAAGGACAATCATATAATTGTGCAACCCATCTGCAGGACTCTTCATCTTGTGAAAAAGAAACTGCACCCCTCAGCCAAATCCCACTCCCTTACCCCCTAGCAACCACTATTCTACTGATTTGATTAGGTAACCTAAACAAGTGAAATTAAGCAGTGTTTGTCTTTCTGTGACTGACTTATGCTGATTAACAAGCCACTTTTCTCACAATACAATGAGAACCTACTTCTCTGGCTAATTGGCAAAGCCTCTAGTGTTGAAGTGCTTGTAGTAGCTACTTCTGGAGAATGGATGAGGGAATGAGGCACAAATAAGCTAGGTGATCTGTTGGTACTCATACAGCTGTAAAGGGGAGGATGTGCACTTTGAATTGTAAAAAGGGATGCTGCAGTTAAACTGAACTGATTCCATCTTGTGCCCCCAAAATCCATCTTGTTGAACTTTTTAACTGTGAAAAATATGTGGTAGGGGCAGAAATTAGTTTACTCCTTGAACTGTACAAATATTTTTTTTCACCCTCTTTCTCCCTGGTAACCAAGGCCATTTTGATTAAAAGCCAATGAATTATAAGTACAGCAATCTATAAGCAAGCCTAGTTCTTTATACATATTTTTCCATCCTTTTCCTTTAAAACCCCCATAGAAACAGACTCTATTGAGACAGGTGATAGGTTGATACCTGAGTTTGTGCTTCCCAATTTGCAAGTCTAAGACATAACCTCCGCAGTAAGTGCTCATTTCATTTTGGCTTTATCATATTTCCCTGGTCAACATAAACCAGGTCTGCCTCCCTACACCTCGCTTCCATAACCTTAACTCTGAGCTAGGACTCATCTAAGAGAGCCAAGATTCAGAAACCAGCAGCATCAATTTGGTGTTTGAAGACAAGATGTCGTCACCAGAAATGGTAGTGCTCATCAACATTTAAGGGGCAAGTGAAGGGGACAACTTGGTCACAAAGCCCTTCCAACTACAGTACACTGTAGGTACTATTTATTAGCTGTCGAGAAGATGCAGGCAGAACCCTGGGAGGGAAGCCAGAGGTATGGTTTTTCAAAAGTCAAGGGAGAAATACTTCAAAAGAGGAGAGAGGTCTAAAGGAGAGTGCTAGAAAGAATGCAACGTAAAGTGTGAGAAGTGACCACTGAAATTAGGAACAAGATGAATAACAGTTTTTTGGGATGGTACTGCAGGCGTTTGCTGGTAACTATTGAACAACTGACTCAAAAACATATGCACTATGTATGTATATAAGCTCATAAGTTTTACTGAATTAAAGGATGTGTAACACAGTACTTACAAATAATAATAAAATACACAAGTCTTTATTATAAATTCCACTCCAGTATCCATGACTTCATAAACATAGTAGTATACTAACTGCAAGTGTATTCCAACATGAATGTTGATTGCCATTTTTTGTATTTTTTTTATTTTTTTATTTTTTTTATTAAAAAGTTTATTTTTACATCATTTTGCACATTTTTTTTTCATCTCAATTGTAATCCCCGCCATTTTTACTTACATTTTTGAGTAAGATAAAAATGAAACAATGAGGGTATGGTGAAACTTCACTGGTTCCTCAAGGATTTGGATTGACCTCTTTACTGAATTTGATAATAGTTTCCAAATCCTGGGACAATATTTCCTCAAATTTTTGTGCTGTTCATAATATAATTTTTACAGACATGTCCTATAAGTTGAATCTGTATTTTATACATTTTCTCCAATCTATACAATCAACAAAGCCTGATATGGAGCATTTGCCAACTTTTGTGGTGTAAAAACTCCCACCAAGGCCAATTTCAAACTACCAACTTGGTATCAATAAAGGAGTTAAGAGAGATACACAGCAGTACATCATGTAGAATATAGATATCACAAATATAAATAATCTCAAGACACACATAGTAAAATAACTGGAATGAATTTTGAGTATTTATTAACTCTTAAAATGTGGTTTAAGTTTACATAATTTTTATAGTAACTGGCTCACAGTGTTTCTGAAAAATAAAAGCCGAGCTTTCACAAATTGGTCAAATACATCACTGGATGAGAGTGAAAACAAGATTGCAGTGGGATGTGATTTCCTGATCAAGCCTCTAATCTCTTGAGAACATTCATCCTATACATTGTAGAATTTTAGACAGAGTGTTTGTACAATGTCCACACAATAGCATATATGTTTTAATAATCTCCTTTTGAACTTGCTTTTGTCATGTATTAGTGTTCTATTAGATATTAACTCATCAATGCGGGAGCTCTAGCCTCCCCAGGGAGTCCTCCTACTCCAGCAAGTGACCCTTTTTGCTACAAGATGGACTTACATGACTGACATTAGCGACTCTTATAGAAAAAATAATGACCTCTTCGTTCCCATAAGCTTCTGAAGCAAAAAAAATACTAACGAAAACCACACGCTATGATGTAAAACGACAAATGAGACTAGATATGTGTGTCGACACGTGTTCCTAATCAATAAGCAAAAAACGCAGTAAAAGTCCCGAAGCCTAACTCTGCAAACTCACCCCACAATAATACAAGAGCTTTTTCACAATTAACTCTACTGTGTGATCCCACAACAACAAAACTTTCTTTTAACAAACTTTATTCTAACGGTTACCATGACAACTAAAAAAAAAAGATCGTCAGGAAGAATCAGAAAGGAGCAATCAGGGTGTTGCGAGCCCTGATTACGCAGAGACGCTAATCACGAATCATGCAACTCCAATCATCATGTTCTAAACTGCCCTCCCGAAGGAGGAACAGGTAAGGATTATCCTACCTGACGATACAATACGTACATGCAGCGATCCGCACTCCGTAGAAAAGATTGCGCTAACAGCTAGGGTGAGCATATAACGCATTAGTCTGAGCAGCCTAAGGTAATTTATTTTCTTCCATTCCTATTTCTACATTATTGCAGCTCTTTAAAATATGTTTTCTTTTCCAGGTGGCACCTAGGAAAGAACAAATTAATTCCTCCCAGAATGCTCCACTCACTTCCGAAGGGGATATTTACATATCCCCACCCACAGTCTTCCGCCAGCCGTCTACCGTAATAATCAAAATAAAAGCGACACTAAATGTCGTAACAGTCTGACAAACTGGAAAACATCCTCCCGTTTCTCCAGTAGTTTGGTCACCTGAAATTTTTGTATGTCTTGGTCGTACTATAAAATATATTTTATTACAAACCACTAAATAAAAATATGGTAATCACAGGGAGTTTATCCTAATACTGATATCCTCCAGCAAATGCAGGTGTAGGAGTCTAAAATGATGCATTCTTCCTTCCAGAAATGATGACTGGTCCTTCCTTCAGCCTGAGTTCCTAAGTTTCCGTAGTGAGGTGATCAGAAAGGTTTCCTTTTTAGCCCAAAGACGCTGACGAATAATGCCATTTCAGTGACAGCCGGGAGGGCACTGCAGAAGATATATGGTGGGTTCAGGGCTCTTCAAAAAAAAAACAACTACCAAAATCCCCAGATCAGGTATCCCTCCACACAGTGTAGCCAGAAGAATGGGAAACTCCAAAAAACTACAGGATGCTGGGTGGATCTGATATCTCGGACATAGAGTAAAGGGCTAGGTTGGGGAAAGATTCAGATTTAGATAACCTTACCCCCATGCACTACTGTACCTGCAGAAGGCAAAAATGTACCAGTATGTGGTACACTCCCAACGCTCGAATATGAAAAAAGACAGGGCCACCGACGCACTACAATGAGCCCCAATGGCTTGGAACACACCAAAGTCAAGGAAAGTTTTTGGCTAGATTGGTAGGGGAGGCCAGAAAAGGTCAGTGGTGGGGTTGACATCTACATTCAGGTTCACCTCTTACTCTTTCACCATATTACAAAGGCCAGAGCCGGCAGTCTGTCATCTGATATTAGGACAGCCTTGTGGGTAGAAGCTGAGCCTGCACAGATGGGACCTCCTGGCTATCCCTAACCCCACTCACTGAATCACCCTCCAGCATCCAGATCTACAATTCAAGTGCTAACAGCTCTCCCTAATCCAGCTTTGTCTCTTCAGAGACCCCAGAGTTTTATATATTCACACTCTCTTATAGCATAATGTATGTAACAATGAACTACAGATGTCTATGGCCTGCCTCTTCCTCAACCTAGAAAACTGCATGTTACTCCCATTTTGAAATCTTCAGTGCCTGTTGCATAACAAATGTGCAAAGACTGTAAATAATTTTGCATTGCCTAAGAACTTCTTCAAATTGGAAAGATTCTGCCTATGTGCACAGACACTACTGTGCCAGGAAAGCCTAGTTTAACGTTCACAAAGAGTTGTCATGGAAATGGGTCATGTGGGAAGGGAAAGGTGCACAGACGGAAAGGATACAGATGAGACTCTGGGTGCTGTTGAACATGGAAACTCCTGAGAAGAAACCAGCTAGCTCCACTGCAAAGAGGCCCAAGGTGACAGAGAGCGCAACCACCAACCTGCAGAGAGGAAGGGGGTTGGCTCAAGCCTTCTGAACTTCTAAATCCCCTCCACTCCCTCTACTGCTTAATTCTACCATCCCGCCCTAAGCGCTCACTGAATGTCCTGCTTCTCATACTCCTCTGGGGTGAACGTGAGAGGCAGGCAGGCCTGGATGTTGCTGTCCTGGGAAACAGGGCAAAGAGGAAGAGAAGTGAAAAGAGGGGCGTGCTGCAGAGCAGGTCTGGGGGTAACGGGAAGAGAAGACCCGACCAGGCGTGTCCCAGCGAAGAGGGGCAGGGTGGGACGGGGACCACCCAGAGGTGGGAATGGAAAAGGGAGAGAGATGGTCTAGGGTCTTACCCGGGACCAGAATAAGGTGATGACGACCACCAGGTGCGCCAGGAGCGTCAGGAAGCGAGAGGGCACGAGCCCCGAAATCTGACCCATGGCCTCGAACAGAGGACGTGATCTCTGGGGCTGGATGTTTTGATAAGGCTACTCCTGAAGACTAGGTTAGCGGGTAAAAATTCGACAAAAGCCTCCTTCCCGCTCGCGCTGGCACCGCCCAGTTGCCTTGACAACCACGTAAATTGACGCTGCGCGCAGTGATCTGAAAGTCTCGCGAGAGCAGTAAACGGCTTATCCGTGGTGCGGATGGAGAGGACAGGTCTGAGTCCTGTAGTGTTGGGGTTCCTGACCCCACTGTCTCCACCTTGTGAGCTGTCGAGCGGCCGGCCCTGGAGCGTGTGCGGTGTGGCGCTGTCCCACACTACCGAATCTGCCCGCGCAGGGCTGATGAACTGAAACCTGCCCTGCCCTATCCCAAGGAGCCCCTTGGTCTCTGGCGGCGCACACCGGAGCGGCTTATCCCCCCCAGCACCCGCTGTGTTGCCTAGGATGACCCTCGGAGTAAAATTGCTCCCTGCACACCTATGTAATCTCCATTTGGGCTTAGGGCACGGCTCGTCCCAAGACACGGGCTTTCTCTTCCCTACCCGCTCGGCATTCCTGGAGCAGTTGTTGGGAACCGGAAGTGGAGAGGCCGGTTTTATTGTCAGTGGAGCTGGTTATGTGAATCGTCCTTAATTCTCATTCCACCCCCACTCGACTCCCCAGTAAGCTTTGCTTAGTTTGGTAAGAGGTTTGCAGACTGCAGAATATAGTAGCAGTCTCGAACTAGGGTGTTTCGGGGGAAGCAGTGGACGAAAGGGGCCAGAATGGAGGGGAGTAGAAAAAGGAAATGATACCTTAGGTGCATCCCCCTAAGGCAAGATCATACATATAGACTGCTCCGATTTCCCTGTATCTTTCAGGTGTATACACCCCGCCTTGTCCAGCTCCAAGACCTCTTACTGTAGGCGACCTCATTGATCTCTGGGCCACAGAACAGAAATTTCTAGCCTGAGCTCTGCACAGTCAAACCCCAAGCTTCTTAGGACCTCCCTGTACTTCTCAAAAGAACCATATATTTTCCCTCCCCATCTGTGCCTTTAAACAAACTATTTTAGGAGGAATTTCTGATTCATATTAAAACAAGTATTCATTGACCAACAAGTAAAGATGCCAGACGCTCTTTTGGACTCTCACTCTTGCTGAACTAAGAATTTTCTACCTCTTGAGCATTTATATTTTAGTCAAGAAGATTAACACACGGGAACAAATCCATCTGGTGATAAGTGCTATAAATAACACTTTCTGCAATTCTTCCCACCTGTGACTATGCAGCTGTCTCTCTCCCTTCCTAATAAACCTATCCTTTAAAAAAAAAAAAAACACTTTATAATAGAAACACTAGAATAATATGGTCATAGAAAGGCTTTTCGGAAATAGGTCATATATTCTTAAATGTTGTTTTAAGAACTGTGGTCAAGTTGAAAGGAAATACATTTCTCTCTGCTGGGTCCCCAATGTAACAAGTGGAGTTCCTTTTTCTAAATCCACGGGTGAAAAAAAGAGTCAAAAGATGTCTCTTCAAGGTCATGAAGGACAAAGACTGAGGAACAACATTTCTAGATTAAGGAAAACCAAAGAGATGTGACAAATTTCACATGACAGACTTGATGTGTGAACCTAATGGATCCTGGCCTTCACACCCCAAAAAATACTTCTTTTATTATAAAGAACACTCATGGAACAATTGTAATATTTGAGTAAGGGCTCTCGTGCAGATAACAGTACTGTAATTTTGATTTTTTATAATTTTGTACTTTGGGAAGAGAATATCCTTGTTAGAAAACACTGAAGTGTTTAGGGTAAAGTGACACATGTCTGCAGTTTACTCTCAAATAGGTTAGAAAAGGTTACATTAGTACCTGTAGAGATAGAAAAAGACAATTACAATGTAAATGTCGGTGAAGGCATGTGGGAATTTTTTGTATTATTTTTGCAACTTCTCTGTAAGTCAAATATTTTAAAATAAAAAGTTTTAAATAATTAGCTTTTTAAGGTTTTCCTTCCAGGTTTTACCCCGTGTTATCAATGAGACATTAGGCTAATTTATAAAAAGAAAAACTAAGTTCTGAGACTGAGGGTCCCTGTAAAACTCCTACATATTGAAATTAAACAATGACATTTTCATATAAAATTGCCTCTTTTTTTTTTTTGAAGGTAAACTACCTTTAGAGGGCTACCTCTAAAAACTACCTCT
Source organism: Condylura cristata (assembly GCF_000260355.1). NCBI lineage: Eukaryota > Metazoa > Chordata > Mammalia > Eulipotyphla > Talpidae > Condylura > Condylura cristata. The sequence goes on along the minus strand of NW_004567118.1, from coordinate 28,615,574 downwards.
TTAGAGGACTGTATAACTTTTTCCTTAATATGAAGGTAATGTGATCACCTAAACTCATAAAATAAAATTTTAAAACTTAGCAATGTCTCTATTTTCTACTAAAAAAATACTGCATGATAAGCTATTGCCTAGTTTTTTATCTAGTTTGTAAGTTCTCAGGTATATAGGGGAGGTTCTTTAAACCATTTTAAAGTTCTGAAAATATGTATAAATATCAAGGGACAGGCAAATCCATCAAGAACTGTGGACAAACTATGACCTTGCATGATCCTCATTGCTATTAGACCTTCAAAATGAGTGATAGTGACTATAAATAAAGTACAATGAGAGATGGGCTTCCTCTGTGTACTTTCCAGCATGACAGTTACAGCATAGCAAGTGTGGAGTCAGTTGCACAATAGAGTGGATGCAAGGATGGCTCATGCTTTTCCTCCCTCTCCCTGAAGCTTGTATATGCCTTTCCTCATGGAACAGCTCAGTTAAAGCCCAGTTCTCTCAAAAACTGTTTAACAAATCTGAACTACTAACAGATGAGGAAGCACTTTTACTGAATGAAAGTGAGGAAAGCCCAGAATCTGCTTTTGGAAGATTTTCCAAAGTCCCAGGAACAAACAGAATGATAAGAAGGAGTCAGCAATATCAAGATCTGGAGAAAGCATATCCTGGTGGCAGAACAGTAAGTATAAAGATCCTTAGGTGGGAACAAGCTTAGAAAGGAAGCTAGTATTTCTAAAACCTACAGTAGTAATGAAAGGTCAGGATGAGGAAGGCTGGATAAACAAGGGTCAGATCATGTCAGACCATGCAGCCAGGTGAAGGGACATAACAGAAATATATTCTGGAAGATGACTTTGATTGCAACATGGAGAATGGGTTTTAAAAGATTTTAACAGAAGGCTAGTGAAGACCCAGACAGTTATCCAGAAAGGACAGAAAGGTTGGGCCACGATAGTCAAGAAGGAGTGAAGTAGAAGGAATCAAGAGACAGAAAAAGGTCTGGAACTTGGGGTTGGGTGAGAAAAAAGAGGTGTCAAGGATTGTCAGATTTTGGGCTCCAGAAGGTAAAAGTTTGGGATATTTTGCTTATAATGGGCAATATAATCCTGCCTAGGAGATTTATTACATAGCAATTTGTTTCATATTGTAAATTAATAAACAGTCTACATTTAGATCTGTCCAATCATTTTCAAGACCTTGAGTCTTTCACTCTTTTCCATGACCTTGAGTCACAGAAGCCTGCCCTAGAAAGATCTCAAAAAAGTGAGTTTTGGAGCCGGCCTGTGGCCATAGGAGGTATGACAAGTGTCCACTCCTTTCAGAGGTGGAACACTGGAAATTTGAACTAATCATAAAAGAACTTAGAAAACAAAATTATCCTAGAAAAAATTCAAACATGCTCTTAAATAAGGAAAATAGTGTAATGAAGCCCTTTGAAGTCTACCATTTGGCTTCAACAATTACCAGGAGTTGGCTAACCTCATTTCAGCTATTCTGTCCCTCTTAGCCCCACTAAATTATATTAAAGCAAATCCTGAACATGATCAAATAGTTCAAATGGGCTCATATGTATATGTTTTAAAGTTTGCTTTGAATATGTATAGACAAAAAAAGTCTATACATAATACCTAGTTGGTGTGTCACTATTCTTTTTTTAAAGCTTTATTTTTATTTATGCATACAAGAACTGGGGTATAAGTGAGAGGTATGTGGTGAAATGATTCACCAGAGACAGAGTGGGGAGCAGAATAGGCGGATCTACTGGAATACACTGGTGAGGGGAGCAGCAGGTGAGACAGGAGAGGTCTGTTGGTCATGTGGGTTAGCTTCCTGGTTAGGGATCCAACTCGTGGCAATGGCTGCTGATAGCTTGATAGCCCCGAAACTTTAACCAGGGAGGTCCTGTCTCCTGTCACTAATTTTTTTTTAGGACAATATTTGTTAGTTTATGTGTAGAAGATGCAACAACACTGTTAGCCCAGTTTGGTGACAAGTTCTTTAGCTGTTGCCTTTCTAGTCTAACGATTCACACCACCAATTTTGGACCCAGCATGTTGCCTCCACTGAATTTCATCATATCTGCTAACTTGGACCCAGCATGATGCCTTCACAGTGACTGAATTTCATCATATCTGGTAACTTCCACCAGCTTATCCAGAGCTCCTTTGACTTCTGAATTAACCCGTCTGAAGATGGCAGTTGTATAAGTCTTCCTGTGGGTGAGATGCTGAGATGCCCCAGTTTGGCCCTCCCTTTGACAATGCATTAGGGAACCCCATTCATTTGATACAGGGCAGGCAGGAAACATCCAGTTCACTGGGATCCAGTCATGTACAGTCCCTTCCTGCTGAATCTTGTTTTCCAAAAAGGCAATAACAGTATCAACTTCTGTCTCACAGACAAAAGGCCTGTTAGTGGGGACATCCCTTTTGCCAGCAGCTTTCTTCTCAGCCAGGGCTTTTCTTGCTTTGTCTCTGGTTTGCACTGCAAGGCCACCTTCAGCAGGTGAGTGACTGGCAGTCTAAGGCCTGTGTGAAGTGGTTCAGGGCACTTCGAGCCTCTCGCAGAGGATAGCTGCAGCTGATGTAGCAGAGCCACTTGACAAAACAGGTGAGGTCCCTTTTGGACTGGGTGTCCTGTTCAATACCAAAATTCTTGGATCTTTTCTCAAATAGGGAACTTACTTTCTTGACCTCCTGTTCCTTCATGTACAGCAGGGACTGGAACCACCTTCTTGCCTTCAGCCTTCTTTCCTTTCTCCATCTTGGGTGGCTGCAGGAGAGAGAATGACATTTCTTAAGTCTTTTTTTATCTTATGTTCTTTCTCCTGCCTCCCCCTCTCCCTTGTTTTCTTGCAATTTATCTATTAAAGACTAAGCCTTTTGTAGACTCTATTTTGGTAATGCCAATTAATATTTATTTCCTCACTTCCTGTACACTGGTTGTTAGAGTTAATAATCGATCAGTCTCATGTTCAATTTTTTGATAAAAATGCTTCGTGGGTGGTATCTTGTGTTTTTTCATTTCATCACACCAGGAGGCTCATAATGCCCACGTGGCTCTCATTTTGGTCTTCAGTCTGAGTGGTGGCTTCAGATATAGTCATAATAAGGCAACTATAAGATCTCCATTAGATTTTCACCTACTGGTTCAATTGAACATCTCTGCCTGGTTCCATTTCATGAAGGGTTTCAAAATGTGCATGTCTGAATTATATCATTCCTTTTGCATTTATCCCCTGGGATTCTTCTATAAATAAGAAAGTGCTCTCATCAGCTAATTGTTTGCCATGAGGTACAGGTCATACAGGAAAGGCAGGATAAATGTGTAACTTTTTCCCCTCCTGTTGTTTGCCAGCTTTCAGAATAATGAGGTGGTTTCCTAGCATTCTCTAAAGAAGGAGTTGTTTTTAGGATCATTGTGAACTTGTCGATTTTAATATCTTTTCTGTATTTCAGTCCATTGCAGTTGTTACTATATATTTTTTAAGTAGCCACATTTTTATTGAGTGGTATACAATATACAGCACCGACATCATTACTTTCGTTTGCAAATGGAAGAGTTGGCAAGTTTGATCAAGATTATTTCCCAACACATTAGTGATGGGAAGGTAGGTGTGGGGCAGTGTCTGGGAAGGGAAGAGAAACTTTCCTGTAGGAAGGAAAAGTCCCATAATCTTGAACCAGTTAAGGGTCTCCAAAAGTTACATTTTAAGATCTGTGCATTGTGTGTGTAAGTTACTCTTCAAAATTGTAGAATGTGACTGAATACCGATGACAGGTCTGACACAAGCTATGCAACTCTCTCGTCAGAGATGGTCCGGATGGAGGGGAATTGTTCTGAAAAATCAGACTTTCCACGCTAACTTATGTTATGACCTCCCTTTTTTGTATAATCGTAATATCAAAATATTCTGAGCAACTTTCAGCTTACAGGCAGCCGCATAAGGCCTGCCTGCCCTGACAAGCAAGCACTGCACCAGGGTGAAAAATTCCCCTGAAGTCAAGTGACTTGATTACTGACTGATAAATAAAAGCAAAAGGGCTGTTTTTGCAAAGTCTCTCTCACTGCCAATGGAGGAAAACCCAAATCTTATCATTCTATCATCTCACCTAGTCTTCTATTCAGCTTCTAAAGAATTACTCAAACTTCCTATTGTTTGGCCTTTGGATGTGGAAATTCATCCAGGTTGCCTGTTTTTAAAGTTTTCCACCTGCTACACCTTAAAGGAATCCACAAAAGTCTTCTTGCTAGTTTTTCAGGATTCTACTATGTAGTCTTCAGATAAGGAAATCCACCTATGTCTCCTATTCAGAGATTTGATTAGCAAGGAATTTCCTCTTCTGTCTCCCAGGATGATTCAGGCAGAAAAACAAAAACCCATTAAGTAGTAGATAAGGTTTAAGGGACTTCTATCTTAGTTGATCTCCACTATAGTAATATTAGTCATAAACTTTGTGCACTTATGTACCTGTTTTTAACCTTAATTGATTTTAAAATGTTATATCTCAGCTAAAGGGCAATACGACCCTAAACTGTTCGTAGAAAAAAAAGATGATTGTAATCTCTCAGCCTAGTTCGTGTGCTGATGTCATCCCACTGCTTGCTTGTAATGTATAAAATAAACCTCTGCTGAAGGCAGAGCAGGAAGACTTGCACTCTGACTCCGGTGTCTTCCTCGCTTCCCTTTGCCCTTTTTTCTCCCTTTCCCCCTTTTTTAGGAATTTCCACTCACCGACGCCTTCCCACCTTAGGGTCCTGCCTGTCTTGCCTCAAGATACCTCAATAGTTGGAGCTGGTCTCCAACACAGGTCTCTACCGTGGACTGCTTAAATCAGAATCTCTGAACCAGGAGCTTATGCGTGGCTATTTTGAAGCCTCCTCGAGAGGTTGTAACGTGCAACCAGGGACTGAGACGCGGGGCTAGGGGGCTAGAGGAGATAATTTCTTACCCTTTAGGTTGTCCTGGTCTCTAGCATGGCTGCATCATATTCGGCCAACTACCCATTCTTCCACCCGTTTTGTGCAAAAATCTGTCCCTCTGGCCTGTGAAGCCTGATTTCCCCAGTTGACCCAGACCTTCCAAATAGTCGTCAGCAGGACGCCAGAAATTGGGTCATATGGACAGCTGAGCCTTGAGCCCGCAAAAAGCTGCCTTGCTGGGCGCCGCAGACCATGCTCACACACAGGGCTGTTGGGAGAGAGCAGGTATCACACTGGAAGGACTTTAGAAATTCGGAAAAATCCTGTAGCTTTCGCGCCGCGATCTCCAGGACCCAAGGTCGCCTGGATGACAACTGGCCATGAAGTGACCTGTCCACCCATGCGGCCAGCCGACCTCGTGGCGCAACGGTAGCGCGTCTGACTCCAGATCAGAAGGTTGCGTGTTCAAATCACGTCGGGGTCAGCTTACTTATTTACCCTCCTCTCCTACATGGTTTCGGTTGCTTTTATTTATTCCCTTCATTCCGTTCTAGGTTCGAGTCCCAGAGACCTGAAAACAAGGATCTTGTAGAGGCTAGAAAAGGAGAGTTTCTGGTGCGAAATACCAGCCCTCCCCACCCGGAGTGCCCAACGATCTTGTGGTTTTTTGCGGCACATCCATGTACGGGGAAGTTGGGCAATAACAGAATTCCTGAGAACTGGCACATCCTCGGGATTGCTCAGCAGAGGAAGAAGGATCGGGTGCTTGGGACCGCTAGGTGGCTTGGTTTGACAACGCACTGAGTGGTTTTCACTGTATTGGGGGAGGGATGTCTCCCATTGTGCTCTCCACGAATGCTTAGTGATTTCACACGTAGTTAGGAGTAAGAGCTCAAACCCCAGAGAGAAGAAGCCAAAGCGCTTTCCTGTAGACGAGGTGGCCGAGTGGTTAAGGCGATGGACTGCTAATCCATTGTGCTCTGCACGCGTGGGTTCGAATCCCATCCTCGTCGGCTTGCGGTGGCCTTATGCTGGCGTTACAGTTTTGTAATCAAGAATTTATCTTCGCCTTACCTCTTCCCCAAATTCATTATTTCCGTCATCTCTCTACTGATCTCTTGTTTCCCGCCCCTTTTGCGTCATTAACTTTACCAATAATTAATTATAAATGGCCCTGTAGGTGTCACGGAACTGATTTGGCCAGGGAACTATTGCGCCAGCCCCCAGCGAGGGGGCGCCGTGGCTTAGTTGGTTAAAGCGCCTGTCTAGTAAACAGGAGATCCTGGGTTCGAATCCCAGCGGTGCCTCCACAGTGTTTCTTGCTTTTGTGTATAAACTTCGTGGAGAGCCCCTTGACATTTGGCATGATATTTCCCCGCATGTCAATCCATTCTTTCACTTCAGTAATCGGCCAGAAACTGTCTAATTACGTGTATACTACAGGTCCCATGTTTGTATTCCGCTTTTCACGGTAAATGTTTTTCATTTCATTGTAGTACTTCCCTGTAAAAAACTTTCGCTTACAATACAGAGCATTAGTTTGTCTTCTACAGAGTTTCCTATGAGTGCACGTAATCGAGCCGGCCGGTTAGCTCAGTTGGTTAGAGCGTGGTGCTAATAACGCCAAGGTCGCGGGTTCGATCCCCGTACGGGCCAATTTTTTTTTTTTTAAGATTCGTAATTTCAAATGTTTTTAGATGTCGTATGAGAAAGCTTGAGCAACACTCCCAATCCCGGAACGTTTTACACTCAAAGAGAAAAGTAGAAAAGTACTGACATTCAGTCCCAAGTATAGATATATTGAGAAGGGTGGATGAGGAAGATTTAAAGAAACCAGAATTCTAGATCTGACCAGGCATAGGTCTCCTGGAATTTATTATTTGAACGTAAATAGAAGGCAGCCGAGGTTATAACAATGTATCAAAACAGACATAAAACACTGGTTAAAGGAATGTGGAAAATGGAGTCAAGAATGGAACTAAGGAGGGTTCCCAGTTTCCCTACAAAACCAAGGTGTTCTATTTGCCCTGCACCTGCTTATCCACTTCAGGACCTAATAGAACCTTTTCCCTTCCTTTTTTGGAGAATTTCTTCAGTTTTTTTCTTTGGTTCTCTGAGCCTATTTCTGTGATGTGCATTTCCCTTAAGATCCACTGCCCCAAAACAAGAAACATATCCACCCCACTCCACTCCCAGCACCAGTCCCAAGGGAAGTTCCACGGGAAAAGAGCAAGACTCACTCCCATTCCTTTGGCTCATCAATCCCTAACCCCATACAGACTCAGCCTCAGCCTTAGCAGCAGCAGCACTTTAATTCCACAAAAACTCAGAAAGTCAAAACTGTTTAGAACACTCCACAACAGGTGGGCTTCAAAACCAGCAACAATTCTACCTGAACCCTGAGAGCAGAGAAATCCCTCCCAACTCACCCCCCTGCATCATGCAGTGCATTCCTCCTAGCTTCATTCCATTCTTACTGGGAAAGGGAAATGGCAGGAGGCCAGAGCGCAGGAAGCAGGTTATCCACCCGCAGGTGTGCATCCTCTTTTGAATGATATGTTCTAAGGGCCACTCAATTTTCCACAGCCCTTGGCACCTGAGATGTAGCCACTAGAGTCAGGATGGCCACAGTGGAGGATGGGGTCTCTTCTGTTCTATTTCCTTGGTCACACAGAGCAATAATATCCTCCAAGTCGAGACCTAAAACCCTGGGTTCTCAGTGATGATGCTTTAGTTAGGGAAGAAAGTTGAGGAAAACAAGGTAGCTACAGACGCTAACTAACAGAAGCAGAGCATCATCCGTTCCCACTAGAAGAAAGTATAGATTTTCCCCGTATACACCGGCAACAAAAATCCAGAGGGGGGTGGGGGGGCGGGCCTGCTAAATTCATCTGGAAGAGCCTCCAACATCCAGGCTTCCCCTCAGCTGGCAGTTCCCATCAGGGCTTCTTGAAGAATCCTCAGGGTTCTGGTGGCCTCTGGCCTGGTTGGCCAGGCATCCCTTGCACTCCTGGTCACTTGCACAGGGCCTCCAACACTTCCAGGGTGCGTCTGATATCCCGAACTTGGCGTGCCAGCCCCTGAACCGGCTGCAGCGCCCTCTCTAGCTCCTCGCAGCGCGCTAGCAGGGTGTACATGCCCTTGATGCTCATGTCCACCGCTTCGCCTAGGGAGTCCACGGCATCACGGTAGGTCTGGATGCAGCCCACACTCAACGCTGTCAGCTCCTGTACCGCACCACCCAGCCCTCGCAGCAGACGGTCCACCCGGCCACCCAGCTCCCGACTCAGCCGTTCCAGGTCCCGCAGCACGTCGGGATCGATGGGGGGAATAGCTGGAGTGGGTGGAGGTGCTGAACAGGGCCGCGCAGGGGCAGGAGGCAGAGGTTGAGGGGTAGCGCTCAGACGAATTTTGAGTTGCAGGTTGTTGGCAACGAAGTGGGTGAGGTCGCCATGGCGGCTCACCGTACCCTCGAGCTCCAGGGGGCTGGAGATGGTGGCGCGACGCCCACCGCCGGCGCCAGGCTCAGCAGCCCCGGTGGACCCGGAGCCACCACACGCCCCACTCAGTCCGTCCAGGCTGCGGCTGTCCTGAAGGCGGCTGGAGAACGATCGGCCAGCCCTGCCGACCGCCCCCGCCTCCTCGTCGTCTTCCTTCTCCAGCTCAACATCCATCCCCACGCCTCCCGGGCTCCCTCGACGGCCGACCCGCTCGGGTGCAGGCTTTTCCTCCAGGGGTTTTTCCTCAGGTTCCTTACTCCGAGAGGACTCGTGCGCGCCGTGTTCTGGACGGGTCGTCTCCCCGCGGCTCCCGACCCCAGACGGCGTCCCTCCCCGGCCGGGTTCGTTCTCCCGAACCTCCCGTTCTGGCCGGTGGGCGACGCTGCAGCTCGAAGTCTTAAGGGACACCCTAGGGTGGCGGCTGGAGCCTCCAACGTTCTCGGCCTCTTCCTCCCCGGACACCCGGAGGCCTGAGGACGACTCAGAGGGCGTTCGGCCCGGCCCCCCACTGAACATTGTGGCTTGCTGTTCCCCCAGAGCCAGAAGGTCCGCCTCGGGCCCAGGCCGCCCCCGGGACGACTCCATGCTGCAGTTAGCGGCAGGAACCACTGAATTGGTTCACCTGGGTTTTGGGAAGTCCTGGAGGCGCCTTTAAGGGGCGTTGGTAGAGGCGCGCCGATTGGCTGCGGGTTGACAATGGTACCGACAGGAAGAACGTTTTGATTGGTTGTGAGACCAGGAAGTTCCGGAAGTAGAGTCGTTGTTGAACAGGGGGTCCCACGTGAGCGTCCCCTTGGTTCTAGAGAAGGAGGTGACAGCTGCGTTCCTCTCCCCCGCCCGTTCAAAAAGTTGAGGGGGCAGATCTTAAAGTGAAGGTCCTGAAATGCTGGAGTCCTGCGGGGGCGAGACTGAGGCTCTTTCCGCCCACAACGTTTGCGTAGCAAACACCAAGTGGGTACCAGAAGGAATTCCTGGACACGTTCTTGGAACGGGCCTAGAGAGGTTCTTGGACGGTCCTAAGTGACCCACCGGATTTGCATCGGACCTTTTTGATCAAGGACGAAGCCGGAGTTCTCAGCCAGTGCCTGAATGCTTTCCTCGGCTAGCTAGCAGGAGAGCTGCGCACAGAGACTCACGGTGGACGGCGGGACAAGTTTAAGAACTAACTTTACTGTGTTCTTGCACGCTTCTCTGTCTCCTCACCCTCCACGTTTGAGAGTCTCCTTGGGGGAGGATGTGTGATTTCTGACACGAGGTAAAAATATTCTATAAATGGAAGGTCTTATTTGAAGATCAGATCCCTGATTTCCATTTTGAGCTCATCTCTTCCTTCTCTCCCTCGCTGACCCTGCCTATGCCTATAAACCCCTCAGGGGTTTATGCTGCTGTTGCCTTTTTTTTTTTAAAGACTGAATCTACCAAGGGATATTTTCTACTTGGATATTGCTTCTGTCTTTTAGATCCTCATTCAAATGTTTCATTTTCTGTGAGATCTCCTCAATCTTCCTGCCCGGCTTTGCTCCATAGCTTTTATCATCATCTTACTTACTATGTATTTGCTTACTTGTCCATGGAAGTCCCATGAGGATATGGTTCTTGACTTTGTTCTCATCTGTACCCTCTATACTTTGAACAGTGACTGGCATACAATAGATGCTTAATAAATATTTATTCAGCAAATGACCCTATACTCTTCATTTTCCCTTTTTGATTTGAATGCATTCTGTGTTTCTGTCATTTACATCACAGAGAGTCTTGACAAATACACCAGGAAATCAGTGGGCTATTCTAAATGTTTCTCCCCTTCTCTCTGGGACTGATGCCCTTTTTGTCTTGTTTTACTCATTTGGCAGATGCTCTTTATTCAACAAGTGACATAAATTGAACAAACAAAACAAAAAAACAAGGGGAATTTATTGTGTCGTGTAATGATGGTTTCAAGACTCAGTGCATACCCAAAAAGTCTGGATTCAGTCCCTAAGGCTGTCATGAAGAATATGTTTTTGGTCTCAGGAGCTCACTTTTTCTCTTGAGGGGTTCCTCATGGTAGCAAAATGGCTCTGTCATTTCTCATTCTTTGCTATTGTATAGTCTGCTTGGGCTGTCATAACAAAATGCCATATACTAGGTCTTTCAAACAGACATTTATGTCCTACAATTCTGGAGGCTGGGAAGTGCGAGGCACCAGTTGATTTAGTTCCTGGTGAGATTCCTCTTCCTGGTTTGCCCCATGGTGAGCTCTCTGGCCTACTCCTAACATGAGGCCCCACTCTCATGACCTCAGCTAAACCTGTTTCACACTGTAATGGCAGAGTTAAGTAGTTTCAACAGAGGCTAATTGGCCTTTAAGTCTAAAAGGTTACCATTGGAGATTAGAACTTCAATACACGAATTTGGGATGGACAAAAACACTTAGTCCATAACACATGGAAGGGGACATTAGTCATTCATTTTGGCTTCCAGAATCCAAGTCCATCTCACCAGCCAGAGCCCATTTCCCACTACAAAATCTGGAATACCAAGCAGCATGTTTCCCAGCTTCCCTAGCACATGGTGTAGGCTCCACTATGGCCTGCTGGACCACTTCTTCAGTGGAATTGTTCCTGGCTGGGTAAACTCCAAGCCTAGGCCTCCTAGAGATTCTTGCACTCACTCCAAGAGAATTTGTGAATTACCCAAGGTGCCTATGAGGCCTCTTTGCTTAAATGAGCCAGAATTGTTTTCTGTTGTGTCCAGTAATCCTGGTCAATATACTACTACACCTTCCAGAGGGGGAGAAATAACTTCCATTAGATCTTACAGTACAGCAAGCATAAACTTTCCCAAGAGTTCCAATTAATCTCCCATATCATTGACTTAAACTAATTCACATGCCCAATTTAGTCACTTTGGCCAGGGCTACACTTTGTCTGATTGACTTAGAACTGGGTACGCAGAATCAATCACTCTGACAAGGTGATAAGAATGAATTGATTTGGTCAAGAGAATTATGCATGTCCTAGATAGAAGGATAGGTCAGATCTCTCCAAACTCAAGTAACTGTAACACAATAGGGAAGGAGAAAAGACTGTTGGACCACAGTGTCCACTATATCAGGAGTCAACAATATGGGCCATGGGCCAATTCTGGTTTACCGCCTGCTTTTATATGGCCTGATAGTAAAAAATGGATTTTACATTTTACGGGCCTCCCTGGGGTATAGGGGTTCAGTCTCATCACTATCATTCTATTGCCGCTGTGGTTTGAGTTAGATCCCTCACCAGGGAGCTGACCCACATGGAGCCGCAGACCTCTCCTATTTTGCCCACTGCTTCCCTCAGCAGTGGACTTCAGTAAATCTGCCTGTTTTGCTCACAGTTCTGTCTCTGGTGAATCCTTTCACCATCTACCCTGCACCTCTGGCTGATACCTCAGCTCTTTTATGCACAAATAAATAAATCTTTAAAAGAATGGTTTTTATATTTTTAAATGATCACCAAAAATTCTAAAAATATGAAAAATTCATAAAATGCTACAAAATTCAAATTCCAGTGTCCATAAAGTTTTACTGAGGTACAGCAACTCATTTATGTAGTTATCTGTGATTGCTTTCACACTGTAATGGCAGAGTTAAGTAATTTCAACAGAGGCTAATTGACCTGTAAAGTCTTAAATGGTTACCACTAGAATTTGTACAGATGTTTGCCACCTCTTGCACTAAAAATCTCTTTAGGCAGTGGGAATTGTGAGCTCAGGGCTCAGAGGAGAATCCTGCTCAGGTCACTTATAGGACATGGTGAGCTAGTCCAGGAGGATGAAGGAGACAGGGCAATTCTACAAGTGGAAGGTGGGGGATTTCTAGAGGAGAAAGATCACTGGTGTTGAGTGTGGCTGAGAGGTAAGCTCAGGAAAGGGCCCATCAGATTTGACTGGGGCAGTTTTGACTGCTGAGGGGTGACAGTGAGTGAGGACACAGGTCATGGTGACTTAAGAGGTGAGGGAATTAGCATAGACTGTATAGGCAGTGTACTTGAGAAATTTTGTTGAGAGAAAATTGGAAGAAAGAGCTGTGGGGTCCAGATACTACATATTTGGTGCATCACTAAGTGGTGATACAAATCATGTAGCCAAAGGGTTATGTGGCAACGGAAAGGACAAAAGGAATAGTTGCTGGAATAGTTGAATGGCAAGAGGACCAGATACAGAGTACATCTGCAGGGCTGGCCTCTGATAGGGCAGGGAACTTGTTCCACTGGAGGGTGGGAGTGGGGGGTGAGTAGCTGACATGTGGGTAGTGTAGTTTGGGAGAGTTGGTGGTTGGTTTATAAAATCCCGGTCTCATTCCACCGCTTGTTTCAGAGGAATTTAAGGGGAGTTCATAAGATTGGACAGTAGGGGGAGCTTTGAGACTTGGAGAATTGAAACCCAACACCTTGGGGAAATATTTAGGTAGTGTTAGCATGAAGGCTTCAGGAAAACTGGGTAGCCTCCATTCTTGCTGCTGGGAGTGCAAGCAGAATGCTTTTTGTTTGTTTACACAAATGTCTCATTGTAAATAAATAAGGTGAAATTCCATTTTCACCTTATTTACTATCTTGGAAAGCAATTGGGCAATGTCCAGGTGACATTTATCTGAGCCTTACTCCAGGATCGTGCATTGCCACACCCTGCTCTAGATCTTCCCCAAACAAACTCACAAACAAACTCACACAGGAGCCCAGAAAGGTATGGGGAAGACATGACCAGAATGCAAATCATTGAAAATAGTCTGCAACAGAATGCCTTAAACAAAACAAAATCTATCCAGACTGTCAGTACAAGAGCCTTCCAAGGCATAAGGACAAAAAGATATAACAAAATAATACCTGCAATGCAATACTATTTACATAAAAACCCCACATGTTAAAAAGAAAGCCGTTTTCCAGACATACATAGATATAAATGTAAATACAAAGAAAAGGAGGCTAGGAAGATGTTGCCAAGCTGTCGCTTATTTGGAGTTGTTGTGGCTTCCTTTCCAGTTTTTCTATCCTTATCCTTCATCAAGTTGATATTAGGATAACTGGAAAAATAGAATTTCACCATATTTATTTACAATGAAACATTTGTGTAAACAAACAAAAATGCTTTAAAAGAGACAATACAGGGGGCCTCCCTGGTGGCACAAGAGGTTGAGTCTCAGAACTATGAGACTCAACTATGCAGCCATTGCAGCATGTGTTCTGTCCCTGGCCAGGGAGATGACCCACGTGGCACAGCGAACCTCTCCTGTCTCATCCGCTGCTCCCCTCAGCAGTGTATTTCAGTGGATTCTTCCATTCTGCTCCCCACTCTGTCTCTAGTGAATCCTCTCACCTTGCACCTCTAGTCTATACCCCAACTCTTATGTGCATAACAAATAAATATATTTTTAAAATAAAAGAGACAATACAGGGCTTGAACTCAAGTCCTAGGTATAAGGAAGCTGGGTCAGCAAGCATAGGGCATATGCCTAAGTGAGGGTAAAGGAGAAATGGGGGCAGAGCACCATTGCTGGAAGAGAAGAGTGTTTGAAATTTTACTAATATCTTTGAAATACTCAGGGAAGAAGTCATAATGGTAGAGAATACTGAAAACTAAATAATAATAACATGCATTCCATATTAGTCCTGTGTGAGGTGCAAAGGAGAAACACTTGAATGGATGGTGATAGATTTATGCTCAGATTAGTGGGGTATTTAGAGACAAATTAGTGTTCTGTATATTGGGTATTCAGCAAATGACACAGGATAATTGATGTCAGGGACAGTCAAAAATTGTACAAAGGGTCTCCCTGGTGGTGCAAGGGGTTAAGCAAAACACTGAGAAGCTGTCCACAGCCACTGCAGTGCAAATTTAATCCCAGGTCAGGGAGGTGACCTGCATGTCACAGCAGACCTCTCCTGTCCCGCCTGCTGCTCCCCTCAGCAGTGTATTTCAGTCCATCTGCCTGTTCTGCTCCCCATTCTATTTCTGGTGAATCCTCCCACCCCCAGCATCTCTGGCCTGTACCCCAGTTCTTCTATGCATAAATAAATAAATCTTTAGAAAAACAAAATAAAGTACAGAAAGGAAAATAACAGATTGTTGCATAAACACTGGACAATCAAGCGCAGCATGAGTACCTGAGATAAATAAAAATAAGAATATTTATTGACATATTTCAGCACATTGATTAAGAGCAAATAAACAATAGATGCAGAAAAATCTTTGATAAAAGTCAACATCTATTCATGATACAAAAAAAACTTAGACCCTTAGCAACTAGTAAGACAGTAGGCCTTACTTAACCTGATAAAGGACTTAAAAAAAATAAAACCAAAAACTGCACCCAGTAATAGTCAAAACTAATTTTTGTTCCAATCCTGTGATATATATATATATATATATATATATATATATATATATATACACACACACACACATATACATACATATGTGTGCTGTAGAAAGGCCATTATACCAACTCTAGCTTGATATTAAAGAATGTGGACTTTGGATTTAAAAATCAAGCTCCCCTTACTAGTGTGACATTTGGCAAATTATATATTATATAGCTCCTCTGTGTCTCAGTTTCCTTATCTTTAAAATGAGTAAACCCATAGTAAGTACCAAATGTAGGTGATGCCTTTGGTCTGGAATAAGATACCATCAGTAATCTTTTCAATCATGTTAAATCCTGACCAGCGAGCAGTAAGACAAAACAAAAGACACCCCCAGGAGACAGCAATGTTCAGTTGTTTCTGAGTGGGCAGGGGCTGAGCCAGAAGAGGAAAGACTAGAGATCAGAGAATTGCATGTGATGTGGAGATGCTCGGTGGAGATGGCTGTAGAGTGGAGTCAAGGGCCCAGCACTCCCAGGCCCTGACAGACAGAACAGGGGGAAGAAAAGACAGTGAGGGTGGTGCCAGTGCTGAAAGGGCAGGTGGTACCAGGGACAGTGAGGCAGTACCCACCCACAGCACGCAGCCTGGGCAATTCCCCATCTCCTCTCCACAGGGCACTGCTTCCTTCACAGCACTCTCCACCTGTAAGCATCTGCACTCAGCAGTATAAAAAGCTTCAGCTTTTATTAAATAAAAAGGAGGTAGAAGCCAGATCAAGGAATAGGCCAGGGACCCCTCCTTCCAACACATATATAGAGACATACAAACATGGACACAACTGAGTTAACAACAAGGACAATTCAGGGGACAGACTGAAGGGCAGAGGGAGGCAGCACCCTCCGAGAGTGGGCCCGGACCCAAGGGTGGGCTGAGACCTGGGTCAGAGGCAGGCGTTCGGAGGGATTATGCTTGAGCAGCTTGGTGATGAGGTCCTGGGCTCCCGAGGGCACAGAAAGTGGAAACTTAAGGTCTACCTGCAGAAACAGACAGAAGAAGGAAGGATCCTATTAGTTTCATTCTGACTGCTTTTTCCCTGACTATTTGGAGAGGTAGGCAGGGCCACCAAACCTCCAGTCCTGGCCTCAGTAGCTAGCACAAAGCCTCAGCCAGACACACTGACCCATCCACCCAGCGCCCACCTTGACTATGCGCCGGTAAGTCTCATTGTGTGACGCACTCTCAAAGGGCGGGCTTCCCACCAGCAGTTCATAGCAGAGTACCCCGATGCACCACAGATCCACTTTCTCATTGTGAGTGCGGCCTTCAATCATCTCTGGGGGCAGGTAGTCCAGGGTACCACACATTGTCTTCCTCCTGGTGGGTATGGGAATGTAGACTGATACAAACACTGGACAATCAAGCACAGCATGAGTAATTGAGATAAATAAAAATAAGAATATTTATTGACATATTTCAGCACATTGATTAAGAGCAAATAAACAATAGATCCAGAAAAACCTTTGATAAAAGTCAACATCTGTCACAAGGCTGTGATCCCAGTCACAGATCCTCTCTTCTTTCCCAGCCACTGACAGGGAGCCAAGAGACTCCAGGGTAGTGCCCCAGCCAGATTGACAGGGCCTTTGGGATGGGAGTGGGATGAAATTGGAAACCAAAGGCCTAGGAATGGATTTTTACACTGCCCCAGTCTTTCCACCCTGAGGGATGTATCTTAAATAATTAGACATGAGGGCAATTATCATCTAACAATTAAAGGAAAAATGAGGGACATCTTGAATGTCCATCAAGCATGCCCTGCTTAAACAAATCAGGTTACAGTTCCACTGTGCAATACCATTAAACTATTAAAAATGGTGTGGGGAGGCCCTCACTGGTGGCCGTAGCAGACCTGTCCTGACCTGACCGCTGCTCCCCTCAGCAGTGTACTTCATCGATCTGCCTGTTCTGCTCCCAGCTCTGTCTCTGGTGAATCCTCTCACCCTCCGCATCTCTGGTCTCACCCTCCGCATCTCTGGCCTGTACCCCAGTTCTGTATGAGTAAATAAATCTTTAAAAAAAAAAAAAATGGTGTGGGGATAGTCTCAGTGATATGGCAGATTCCCCAATATATTAAGTAGAAAACCTGGGCAACCAAACTGTGAGTCTCCTACTTTTGAAGTGATGCTGCTGTGTCTGTATTTACATGAGGGCAAACCCAAATATCTCTAGGTAATGAGATTTGGAGTGGTATTATTTTGAACATGCTAGCCTCACATGAGGCCAGCCTTCTGGTCCACCATACCTCAGGGAGGGGGCGTGCACAGACCAGCCGAAGTCAGCAATCTTCAGCTCTCCCTGGAGCCCCAAGAGCAGATTCTCTGGCTTTATGTCTCTGTGAATCACCTTCTTCCCATGGCAGTATATGAGAGCATCCGCCAGTTCCTCCATGATCTAGGACGGCCAAGGACAGGCAGTCAGCGGAGGACAGACCTACAGCAGCAAGCAGCTACCGCAGCCTCGGCCCCCTGGTGCCCACCGGCCCTGACCGTGGCGGTACGCTGCTCATCAAAAGTACGGCTCTTCTGCAGTTCCTTATAGAGCTCACCCCGGGGGGCATACTCCAGAATCAAGTAGATCCTTCGCCGGTCATAGAAATAGTTGTAGAGACGCAAGATATTGGGATGTCTAGAAGAGACAGAGAAGACCTCAGGTCACATCCTGACATAAGGAAATGGAAAGGTGACAGGTCTCATATGAACCAAGTTGGGGTCAGACTTGGACCAGGTGGGGGGACACCAGGGCTGGTAATGTTGAGGAAGAACTGGAAGCAGCTCTCTGGATTCAAGGCTCTGGCTGGGACAGAGAAAACAGTCTGAATATGGGACTGAAAGAGGAACTGGGGCGGAAGGAGCAGGGGGGCTTCAGTTCAGAGGGCAGGACTCGTACTGCAGATGGGCCTGGATTTCGATCTCTCTGCGCAGTTGATGCTCCACACCCTCCTTCTCTATCTGGGACTTGAAGAGGACCTTGAGCGCCACGATGAAATGGCTTTTCTTCTCCCGAGCCAAGTACACATTTCCAAACTTGCCTTTGCCCAAGGGACGTCCGATTTCAAAATCATCAATGGTGAAAGATCGCCTGAGTAGAAAGTGGGGGGAAGGCAACTGAGTGCTGGTTGGTCAGTTATCTGGGGGGGAGTAGTGTTCTGTTTTCTTCTGTCCCCCACCCTGTCCTTTTTTGAAGGGAGTTGAATCAGGATAAACTGGGCTTCCCTGTCCCCAATCCCTGCTCTTCCTGCCCTAAACCTCCTTTATTTCCTACCTGTTCACTTTCCACCCCCTCTCCTGCTACACCAAGGCTTAGGTACTCACATTGAGAGGTTGGGTGTACCACTGCTGTTCTCCACTACCTTCTGACCAGGGGCAGCTAAGGAAATAACAGGTCAGTTGAGACTCTCTTCACAGACTCTAAATCCTCTCAAGTCAATCCTCTTTCCTTTGTCCCAGTTACCTGTGGGTTGAGTATTGGAGCGGTTCATGAGGACAAGTGCAGATGGGGTGGTAGGATCCTTCCGGAGGACTCTCTGGGGCAGGGTGTTGAGACCAGATTGAGCCTGAGGAGGAACAGGGTGATGGTGGTGGTGGGGGGACTGAGGGTGCTTTTGTCTCAGTGACATGGTTGGAATGTGCTACTATCAGCATTCTGTTTGCCAGTCACCCACCCATCTATTCTCAGTTCACAGAGGGACAATGAGACTACAATTTACTGCTCAGTCCCAAGAGTCTGCTTGCTCATTGTCCCATAGTAAAATGGGTCTTTAATAAACAACCTAAGACAGCCTAAGAAAAATAGCAAAAGACTTACCCCAACATCTAACATTTTACCTCTTTGGCCCTACCCCAACGAGGCAAAAGGCACAGGGCTATTCAGCTTCCATAGTTCTGTCCACAACACCACGCTTATTTACCCAGCACCCACCCCCGTGGGCAATGGAGTAATGAATACCTACAAGTGAGAGCTTTTGGCACAGAGGTATTCAAATAGCCCCCTAAATAATTCAGTCTATTCAGGCTTAAGTAAGGTCATAGAGTTCTTGAATACTGCGGAAAATACCAGTATTTTCTTGAAGGCTACTCTCATGGCCCTGAATCACTGATCACTTTCAACATCAGAGGCATATATGCTGTGACCAATGTAGAAGTGACAGTGGTTTCTCAGTCTCCACTCTTGGCATACTCACTCAGTGATCCAGGATTCCCCAATCCCTATCAACCAGTAGCAAAGCCTATGAGAGCCCCTTCCCTCTTCTTTAGCCAAGAGGTAGAAAGTCTCAGTGCCCCCTAAAAGCCTGTTCCCAAGACTGACTTAAGTCCAAAATTCACAAATATGCAAGTTGAACCAAGTAGAACCCAGAAATAGACTCAGGTTTAATATTTATAACAAAGGTGGCATTTCCAACCTGAGGATAGATTCCTCAGTGAAAGGTGTTGGGACAAGATAATAAATCTACTTATATCCCTACCTACCTCAGTCATTAAAATAAATTCCAATTATTAGTTTATACTTGTCCTGGATCTTTTAAACTTATCTAAAATCTTCCAGAGTCTATTTCTATTTCCGTTCGAGCCAGTTTTTCTTTCTTTTTTTTTTTCAAGACAAGGGCTGTGATTCATGACTTGAAGGCCAGCGGCTGTCTGCTCAGTCCCAGATGTCATTTGTATATGATAGGTAAGCTCAGCCCTCAGGTCTTCACAGGCTGGTCAGATTCAAGTTGGAGACACCTGATCGGATTCTGCCAGTAAACTTGTGGACCCTATACTTTGGAGCATAACAGGGAAGATTTAGGATTGCCCTCTGCAGAATCTCAAATCTCTATACAAGAACTCGCCGGGAAGAGGTAAAGAGCAGATGTGGGGAGCGGGTTGGAAGGTGGAAAGCCCTTACCGTCTGCCGGCCGTAGGGCCAGGGGTAGGCGTTCTCCTTCTGGGCCATCCTTAGAGGGAAAAGGGGAGGATAGCTGGGCAGAGGAGGGATACTGAGCTGTAAGAAGCAGGGAAAAAAAGAGGGTGAGAGCGAAGGAGGCGCCGATCGGTCTAGCTGCAAGCGCTTGCTTGGAGCTGGAGAAAGGAAGGAGGTCTGCACGCAGGCGGCATCAGGGCACACCAGTGCGCTTGCGCCCCCCACCACCCATTGTCGGCTCAGCTACCGGAGCAGCTACCCGTCCCCTCCCTAAGTCCCTCCGGAACTCCTCTCCACCCTTGAGCACCCCCATCAGCTGTTTGAGTGAGTGCGGGCCGGTTCAACGGAACCTGGACCTGCCTGATTACCTGCCCTCTTCCAGCGCAAGGTCTGCGAAAGGTCAGCTCACCTGGAGCCAGTGGCAATGTCACCCCTGGACACTGGCAAATGCCTAAATCTGTTGTGCGGTGCCACGGCCGAGACTTTTTCAAATCTCCCGCCATGGATTCATTGGCCGAGCGCATCACCCAGGTCCATTGTCATTGGCTGGATGCCCCATGACAGAACCCGCTGGCACCCAATGGAAAAAGCGGAATACAAATGGCCGGGCGCGTTTCAGTTTAGGAAATTGTCACGCCCAAATTAAAAGTTTTTTTTTTTAAACAAAAATTTAATCTTTAAGCTAGCTGTAATTTGTCTTTGTGCATATATAAATCAGGATTTAACTTTGGTTGCTACTGGAGGAAAGCCGGTTACGCCAGGACCATTCGTTAAACTATCCTGCTTCCAGAGGGGTTTCTACCCAACCCTAGTAGGGTAAATAAAGCATTTAGTTGCCTCTTACTCCTCAAGGGGGCTAGGGGTGGGAGATACGGTACGGGTCCCTCAGTGGATGTCTGAAGTCAGGGATAATGTCGCATCATTTATATGCTACATTTTTTCCAACATGCATACTTCCGGAACCCAGTGCATGAATAGCTATGTCTGATAGAGCCGATATAGTATCCTTGCCTCCTGCAATTTTTACATTCCCTTTTGTACATCATGTTAAGGTATTTGGCCTTTTGGGAATATGTGATAGGGCAGCATACGAATGGTTTTGAACTATTCATTAAAAACAAACAAAAACTATCTGTTCTATTAGGTAGGCAACTATCAGCTGCCTTACAAGTTAATGAACAAAAACTCTGTTGTTTATCCCACTGCTTCTCAATTGGATCAGCATTAATTATATTCAATCCACGCTTGTCAACACTTTTAAAAAACACAATAAAAATGTCACTCTTTTCCAGTGTTCAGTTTTCACATGACTGGAAAGGGTCAGAAGTGGGTTATATTCCAAAGGTTGTGTTCAGAGGCAGGATGGCTAGATAATATATACTTGGGAAGCACATCCCACAAAGTAGTCCCTTCCCCCTCCCTTTTCTTTAGTTCAACTTTATTTTTTTTCCCTTTAAGATTTATTATTTATGCATACAAGAACTGGGGTACAGGCCAGAGATGCAGGGTTCACCAGAGACAGAGCAGGGAACAGAACAGGCAGATGGACTGAAATACACTGCTGAGGGGAGCAGTGGACAGGTCAGGAAGAGGTCTGCTGTGCCATATGGGTCACCTCCCTGGCTGGGAATCCAAATCGTGCTACAGTGGCTGCGGATTGCTTCATAGTGCTGTGCTATAAGCCTATGAGCCACCAGGGAGGGCCTAGTTCAACTTTTAATTGAATATGTTACAAAAGAGGTTGACTCAAAACAAAGTCTGTCAGCACCAGACTATTCGGTCTTCTTTCTTTGCTTCTACTTCTCCTCAGCTGGAACAGTATAAGGGGCTGGACCACCTCCCGTTGAAGCCCACATGCACTGTTAATTTAGGTCTTGAATCACCACAGATTCTGGTTCCACAAAGCCATAAAAAGGAATTCACAGACTTTTTAGAAAAGTAAGCAAAGAGAAGCAAGCTTTATTCAAGAAAGTCAGAAAAAGTTTATTCAACGGAAAAAGAACAAAAGATTCCAAGGCAGTTTCGCCAATGGGACCGTAATTAGGGGATATTTAAATGTTTTCCCCTCTATTCATCCTGTGTTGTGATTGGCCAGATATGCCCATTTTCCCAGCTCTTATCTTAAATTTCTCTCTCTCTCTCTCTCTCTCTTTTTTAAAGATTTACTTTATTTGGCCCTCCCAGGTGGCACAGCGGGCTAAAGCACAGCACTAAGAAACTTAAGTAACTTCCAGAAGAGTTCCATCCCCGCCTGCCACGTCAGTGACCCACATGGCACAGCAGACCTCTCCTGTCTCGCCCGCTGTTCCCCTCAGCAGTGTACTTCATCGATCTGCCTGTTCTGCTTCCCACTCTGTCTCTGTCTCTGCCTCTCACCCTATAAATAAATAAATAAATAAATAAATAAATAAATAAATAAATAGATCTTAAAAAAAAAGATTTACTTTATTTATTTATGCATACAAGAGCTGGGGTGTAGGCCAGAGGTGCATGGGTGAGAGAGAGAGGGAGAGAGAGAGAGGATTCACTCGAGAGGAATGGGGAACAGAACAGGCAGATTTACTGATAATGCTGAGAGGATCATCAGAGTGGGTTAGAAGAGGTACTGAAATACATTGTTGAGGGCAGCAGTGGGTGGTTCAAGAGAGGTCTGCCACATCATGTGGGTCACCTGGCCAGGGATCCAACTTGAGCTGTTATAGCTGCGGTAGCTTCATAATGCTGAAATTTAACCAACTGAGCCACCAGGGAAAGCCCTAACTGGAAAAATTTAAACCCTAACATCTCCAGGGCTCTTCTACACTAAAAACCACATCTTACAACCTGTCTTCCCTAACCAGTGATACCAGTGATTCCCTTTTTTTAGTGACTACTTAGGTCGGTTTCAGGGAACAATTCTCAGCAGGATGTAGCGGAAAAACTATCAGCTTAGATGTTACAGATTTGCCTCTGGGCCGGCTACTTGCAATCTGAGCAGGATGGTCAATCTTTTTGAATGTCAGCTTTCAAATGGGCAGTTATACTGCCCTGAAGGGTTAGCTTTGGGATGAAATGGAACAAGGTCACTAAAGCAATGGTACCTATTATTATGACTAATACATCACCTGGGCCCCAGATGTATGGATAAAGAAATTGTGGTAAAGGTGTATAATGGAATATTATTTAGTCATCAATAAAAAACAATCCAAGGAAGTCCAATCATTTGTGACAGCATTTATGGGTTTTGAAGGCATTATGCTAAATGAAATAAGTCAGACAAGAACAAATACCATGTGATTTCACTTAAATGTGGACTCTAAAACAAAAGCAAAAAGAAAAATAAACCCATAGGAACGAGATCAGATTTGTGGTTCTCAGAGGGAAGAAGGGGAAAGGGGTGGGAAAACTAGAGAAAGGTGATCAAAGGCCTATACTTCCAGTTATAAAATAAATAAGTCCAAGGATGTGATTATAAATAATAACTATAGTTAACACCATTGAATGAGATATAAGAAAGTTGGTAAGAGAATGGCCCTAAGAGTTCTCAGTTTCTTTCTTTACTTTTTATTGTATATATATGAGAAGATGGATATTAGGTGAATCTGGTGTGATAATCATTTTATAATATATGTAAATCAAACCACGGTGTTATACTCCTTAAACTTATGCAGTCACGTATGTCAATCATTTCTCAATAAAATGAAAATCTGTAAGGGCTATTGAACTATATTTAAATGACAATGAGAAGTGAAAATTATAGAGTGCAAAACTGTGGACACATAGACAAGTGGAGGTTTAGCTGACCAAACTTAAAAGATAATTTAGGATAATGATTTAAAACTTCCATTATCTTAAAATTATTGATGATTGCTAATTTTTTTTCTAGTAAAGAACAATTATGGCTCCAATACATTCTCTGAACAAGAATTGGGGACTACTCATAAAAGATTTGTTTTAGGATACAGATCTATGAGATCTTTATTTCATTGAAGCAGTGAGATGAAAATTCCAAAATTTATATTTTTGGGGAAAACTCAGTTTTGAAGGAAAATCATAGAAATACTTAGGCTCCTATTTTTTTAATACAATAAAAAGAGATATTTTTTTAAAAAATGGTCAGTGTGAGTCATCCAGGTAGCGAAAATAACTTTCTTGACCCCGACGTGATTTGAACACGCAACCTTCTGATCTGGAGTCAGACGCGCTACCGTTGCGCCACGAGGCCCCTCCGAGTCCGCGGCTTGACAGATCTGGTGAATAGACTTACCGTCAGCAACTAGGGGCGGAGTTTTATCTTTGTCTTCTCTGTTCTCATGTCTGGTTCTTCAAGTCGCTAGTGGATTACTTGCACGCACACGTAGGACATAAAGTTGGATAAATTGTGCTTAGGGACATTTGTTTTAAATATGGCTATTAATCTTGGCACATTAAGTACACTAAACAGAGAAGCGACTGGGGCATTTCTGGGAGTGATAAAGTGGTGTTGCTGTAGTCTTGGCCTTTCTGACAGATCTTAGATTTAATCCCAACTGTGACAATGATTCAGAAAATACCTTCATTTTCTCTAAACCATGTTTCCTAATCGGTAGACTGGGGATAATTACGCCGTCTTCCGTGTGGTGATCGGAGCGCACTGGAAGTGATGGGAGTCGAGTGCTTGTCACACGTGAGTGTCCCTTAGACTTCAGTTATATATTTATCTTCATTTTGTTCATATCCTGTCTTCGGGCCTAAATCAACTCCTAAATCACATCACTTAGATGGCAACCTTGCAAACATCTATAAAAATTAATTCGAAGGGGCTGTAGGTGTCGGCGTTGGTGGTATAGTGGTTAGCATAGCTGCCTTCCAAGCAGTTGACCCGGGTTCGATTCCCGGCCAACGCAAGTGAGCTTTTGCTTTTCTCATTTTCTTTGCGGGTCTCCCTAACCTAGTCTGAGATTTTGAATGAAGGAACCAAGCTCCAGGACTTGGATCGACTGCTTACCTTACATACCCGTATAATTGCGCACTGTACCTTGATCGGAAAGCCAATCCACACTCGAGGTGAGGTGAAGGAATACTAATACAAACGTCCAAATTTAATACCTTGGGAAGAGTAGGGCTCTGATCCAGGCCCTCGCAGGGGCAGATACTGTTTGCTTAATTTCAGGTTGAACCTGGAATGATTAATTTGTGTGTATGAGAGAGCACAGCGCAGGAGACCAAGTTTGGCAGTGGAATTACGCAGTTTGTGTCTACTTTGTTCTGTTTGCCCATTTGTATTTTTAAGATATATTCAACGAACATGTCTAATAAACACAGTGAACAGACAAAATATACGCCTACATTAGTCCTACATTTAAAATGCAGCTACTTGAGGTAAAACATAAACTTGAAATTTATAACGTTAACTCGAGAGTCGGACGGACTATCTTTTTCCCTTTTCCGATTTTTACAAAATCTTCAGCCGAGACTTAAGGCTATTAATTAGTAGGGTAAAATATAAAGTTTGCGCTTCTCCCCGTCGGGGAATCGAACCCCGGTCTCCCGCGTGACAGGCGGGGATACTCACCACTATACTAACGAGGAGTGAGCTGAGCAAATCTTTCTCCATATCCTTCATCTATTACTTTAGCGCCCTTCTTCTGATCCACAAGTTGGTTTTTTGTAAGCATTGAGAAAGGCCAATTCGAAATTTGTACATGTTCTAGATCACGACAATGAGCGAGTCTCCAGAAAGAAAGCAATGAAAATGACAGAGAAAGACTACTCACAAGGCTGCAGAGACTTGAGTTGTAAAAGTTCTTGGGTTCTCCCAAACACACCCCTGAAAAGATCCACCCCATTTCACCACCTGTCATCCGCAACTATAGGTTGATGGGCATCTATCAAACCCAAAAAAGGCTCTGACGACCGAAAGGTAGGACCATGCACGAAGGAGGGGAGCAGAAAATGTCTTGCTCAAGACTGGATGTCCACGTCTGTGATCTCTGACTTGTCAAGGTCTACGTACTATGAACTGATTTCAGACACAGGAAGACGTCCATTCAGAACAAAATAGATCGAAATACAGATCCTTCCAAGATATTAATTCTTTGCTCAACTTCCAGTATACTTTTTCCACAGCAACAAGTCCTTTGCTAGGTACCAGAGTCCAGAAAAAACCAAGAGCTGGGCTCGTCCGGGATTTGAACCCGGGACCTCTCGCACCCGAAGCGAGAATCATACCCCTAGACCAACGAGCCGACGTGCAAAGACTATTGCGGACGCTTTTAGAGGTCGTTCCAGGTTTTGCAGTCTTAGGGCCACCATACATGGTATAAGGGTCCAGTGCCTTCTGTGAAGCCATCTGCCCAATACTGAATACTCTAGCACTACGGTCTGGAAATCTCTTGGATCGGGGACCCAGTGAGCTCCAGCTCCTCCCAGGAAATAACGTCGGGGAAGTAGCAGGGAGTGGTCTCAGCCTCGTCCCCCTCGCAGCCCACTTAGACTATCTTGGGCACCTGAGTCCTTGCTCCTTAAGGTCATTGTCTTGCCGCCATTTCATGGTCTGGAGTCTCGGGATTGCATCCCGCCTCCGTTCGCCGTCTCGGGACTCAGTCTTCTGGCCCAGAGCTAAACGATCTAGTTGAATGGTTGGGGGAAATTAACGAGCTGTGAGACCCCTAGGTGAACACTAGCCCCTCTCTATCATTCTGACCATTCCCTGCAGTGACAAGCAGACCGTTCGTTAACCCAAGAACTCCCCCAGACCGCGTTTGCATTACCCAGGCCAAGGAAAAATTCCCAGGACCCAAATAATCCACGGAGTAGGCGTGATTGAGGTGAACGGCTGGAGGGGCAGAGTGGGACAGGCTTTCCAATATGTGTGAGTGGGGCCGGACATCAGGCCAGGTGACCAGGAATCGCTGACGTCTAACACCCCAGCAGCACTGGTCAGGGGCTTACCATCTATAAAGAGAAGTTATGGCTGCATTTCCTTCTAGCATTCACGCTCCAGTTACCTCTTAGGATGGACGGGAAGGAGACTCTTCTGTCTAGCCTCTAAGACGACCCCCTACCCCCAGAAGATAAGGGGCTGAGACAAGCACCCGCATGAGTGTAGCCTAGGGCAAGCAGACTAAGCTTTGGGGTTTAAGAGTCGCTAAGCTTCTATCCTAATTCACTCTCTCTCACCTTAAGTCCGCCAAGAGTCTGGCAAAAGACCTGGCGCGCGGTCAGTGGCAAAGAATGTGTTCTGCCTCTTTGGGAAGAACTCTCCCAGCAGGGTCCTGACAGCCTTAATTCTCAACCCTCTGGTGATATCTCTGGGCTCAATCTTTAGTTTTACACTTCTGTCATGAGATTTACAGAGACAGACCCCCCCTTTTTTAATAATAGTTTATTTTTACATCATTTTGTACATTATTTTGTTCATCTCAATTGTAATCCCCGCGGGTTTCCCATCACCGAGTCACCCGTGTGCCATCACCATAGTCCCGTGCACTTCCCTCCCCCCCCACCCCATTTTTGATCCCATTTCCCACTCCACCCCCACAAAATGTCTCTGGTATATGGCTGTTCATTATTCTTGTTATTTTCTCGCCTGGTCCATTTTTTTCATCTCAATTGTAATCCCCGTGGGTTTCCCATCACCAAGTCACCCGTGTGCCATCACCATAGTCCCGTGCACTTCCCTCCCCCCCCACCCCATTTTTGATCCCATTCCCCACTCTATCCCCACAAAATGTCTCTGGTATATGGCTGTTCATTATTCTTATTATTTTCTCGCCT
>NW_004567118.1:28557878-28587865 GCF_000260355.1 Condylura cristata | reverse complement strand
ATGCTTGTTGGCCATCTGCATTTCCTCTTTGGAGAAGTGTCTTTTTAGCTCTTCTGCCCATTTTTTGATGGGGTTGTTTATTTTTGCTGAGTTTCCAGACCCTTTTTAATACCCAACCCACAAATACATTGGTGGGGGGGACTTAAGTGAAGAGTTAAGCTCTTTGATTTTTCTTTCCCAGGTGTCTCTGGCCAGCAGTAGGGAAAAGCAGCAGAAAGCAGCCTTTGTGTTCTTTGTGTCCCTGGCCATTCAAGTGTATGAAGAAATGATCTTCTGGCATCTTCTTTCCCCTACCTTTTTCCAAATCCTGTGTGCCCCCTTTTGGGCCCCAGATCCCTGACTCCCACCCCAAGTCTCTAGTCACTAACCTCTTACCTGGTCTCAGGAACTTACTTTGCCCACAGGTGTAGGCCTAAATTCCTTATAGAGCATAATAAAAGCTATGGCCTTTTTCCTAGAGAAAGTCATACAATCTCAGGTAGTTTACATCCACCCTGAAGCTCTATCCATGGACCCCACATACACAATTCAAGAACTAAGATCTAAACAAGTGATTATTATTTAATCTTTGGTAAGGTATTTTATATTTTAACAGGTATCAACACTACACAGAAATATTGAGTTCTAAGGTATAACTCTGGGCAGCCACAATTGTTTGAAAGAGATCAGCTGGGAAAAAATGAGTTTAATGTGATAGACCAATCCCTCCCAGCACTTCCCTTAAGTGGAAAGCTGGTGTTATCCTGAATTTCTCTCTTTTTCAGGCTCTACAACCTCTTGATGTCGTCTTTTGAGTTTGGGGTTCTTGGGTTCACTCTGGGAAAGGTTTCACCAGAGCTCCCCTTTCAGCGGCATATGGCGAGATTCTTCACCAGAGACTTAGTTATATTTAAAGAGTAAGTTTATTAGAAAGAGATAGAAAAGGGAAAGACACTTGCATAGGCACAAGCCGGCAAGAAGAGCTGCCCTGAAAGGGACAGGCTTGCAGGGGGAGAGGCCTGCATAGTTGCAGGCAGACAGCCTAAGGAGAGAGCAGACTCCTCTGCGGGAGGTCAATGCAGAGAAGTTCCAGCATGGTCACAGGCAGGCAAGGAGGCGGCTGCCCACAGAGGGAGAGAGCGGGTAGAAAGAAGCACCTGCATAGGCACAGGTGGGCAGAGGAGCAGCTGCTCGGTGCTGGTGGAGAGACTGTCCAGATATAGGCAGTTTCTCCTTGGGAGGGGCTCACTCCTTGTGAGCTGAGGTAGAACTTGAGAGGAACAGAGATTTCCTGATGAGCTTCGTCTCCACGTCCTTATCTTTTACCTTTTGGGTCTGAGCTTCAGGCACAGTCCCCAACAGTCTGTTATCTTCTGGGACCTCTTGGAGACATCCAGGCATCCCTGATATCCTGGACATCGGGCTTTGGTGCCTGAGGACCTTGATGTTATGGCTGTGTCAGATGCTG
Organism: Condylura cristata; assembly: GCF_000260355.1. NCBI lineage: Eukaryota > Metazoa > Chordata > Mammalia > Eulipotyphla > Talpidae > Condylura > Condylura cristata. The sequence goes on along the minus strand of NW_004567118.1, from coordinate 28,586,418 downwards.
CACTGGCCCCTTCTGTTTGTCCCCTTTGTGTGACTCAGTCTTGTGATGCCTCCACTGCATTCCTTCCTCCCATCACTATCACTTATTGAGTCTTTTTCTTTTTTGTCCTAAACATAATTTGAATTCACCCCCTCCTCTCTATCTCTTCTACAACTGTCCCAAAGCAGACCTTTGACATTTCAGTAACCAACCCCATCTCCCCTTCACCCCCTAATCTGATCTTCTGTATTATCCTCTGTACTACTCTATTATTCTGTATTAGTATATTATATAATTACATTAAAAAAAACTGTTTACTGCTCCCTGTCCAGGGACAAGAAAAATGTCTGCTACGTAGTAGTTTAATAAAATGCATGGCACTTTTCTACTTGATCTTTAAGTCTTGGTTCACCTCCTTCAAGAACGCTTACTCTGATCACTCTCCAGTCTTAGACCGCATGAGATGCCGCTTCTCTTGTGTTCTCATAGCAACATCCTGTTGCTGTCCTTAGCACATTCTGTTGTGATTGTGTGCTCCTTCCTCTGAGCAAGCACCTTTATTAAAAAGTCTGTGTTTGTGTGTAAATCTGAGGCTCAAAGCCAAAAGTGAAATATAATGAACCAAAACAAAGCTATTCAGGTTCTAAGGGACTTCTGGTCTGGGGTAGACACTGTGCTGCCATCGGGACACCTCCCCCAGGTGCTGGTGGCAGGCAGATCTAGTCCACCGGCAACTAGTTAGCTGTGGCATCAGCGGAGCAAAGGAAGGTAGAAGTTTCACAGAGTACAAGGTAAGCTTTTAGACTGGCATTCCTTCTCACCAGGAAATAAGGATGTGTTGGTTGCGAAACTGGAGACTTTGCATTTTTAGCATAAAAACTGATGAAATCCTTTGGTGCATACAGGTTTAACAACAAAATGGGAGATCGATTTTTCCACCGAATTGAATAAAGGCACCGCTGGGATTCGAACCCAGGATCTCCTGTTTACTAGACAGGCGCTTTAACCAACTAAGCCACGGCGCCAAACACATCAGAGTTGCTTCCGGGGCTGCCCTACAGCAATATACCTCTCGAAGGTCTGGTACTTCGACGTTTCTAGATATTTCTAAATCTAATTTTATCAAATCAACTCGATTTGATGCCAAATAGCCGACCACAGGATTCCCCCAATATTGAAAGAAGTAAATCTAATATATCACTCCTAAGCAGAAGCAGAAGGTAAGAGTACCCCAACCGGACTCAGCGTTCCTGATTCTAGGGAGCCGATTGGATCACGCTCTGATTTTGGACGTGAAGTATGCAGCCAAAGCGGCAAAGAAAAAACTTCCGTAGTCGGCAGGATTCGAACCTGCGCGGGGAGACCCCAATGGATTTCTAGTCCATCGCCTTAACCACTCGGCCACGACTACACCTCGTTATATAGCTTTCTCCTCTTTAGCCTTTCCTACTTTTCTTACTCCGCAAACACCTCCCTTTTCAAAACCTCGTCTCAAGACAGAGCAGGGAAGGATTGGAACCGCCCAGTTCTAGACCCGCTCCTCTTTACTGGGATCATTGTGCGAGACCATTTTCCCTTTGATCTTCAACAATGAAGATAACAAGGAAGCCGGCGGAGAACATTGTTTCAGATCAAGGGGTGCACTGGATGTTATAGTTTTCGAGAATCAGTGGGTCTGGCATTGTTTTCAATCAAAAGTTAACTGGCTTGAAGAAAAAGCTTCTGAAACAACACGTGCAGAAGGGTCAAAAGTTAAAAAGCAACCTCTTGGCCCGTACGGGGATCGAACCCGCGACCTTGGCGTTATTAGCACCACGCTCTAACCAACTGAGCTAACCGGCCAGCTGCTCAATTTGTTGGTCTTAAAGCTTCACATATATATCACATAAGTAGACGTCGTCACATACACTTCTAAATATAGATTTATTTACACCTACCAGATTTTATTGTGTGGCTCTAACTACCCAATGGTCCATCACATAGTAACTGGAAATGACCCTAAAAGGTCAGGAATAAATGCGTTTTGATCAGCTCCAAGAAGTGTAAATAGATTCCACTTATGCCTCTAGAAAATTGTTTCTAGAAAGGAAATTGGAGAACACCAGCCAAAAGTGTAAGCACCCACAAAGAATTACTCCCATTCTATCAGTTCTGGACTAGGAATTCCTGCAAGCTCCATAGTGCTCACCAAGGATCTGCCTTTGGTGTAGCCCTTGGGAAACCCAGAGTCACTGTCCCCTTGCTTGTGAACTCCTTTGCTTGGGATTCCAGTGTACACCAACTCCAGCTTCCTCCAGAGCCTCATAATGGGTATATTTTGACTTCCCAATAACCCTGTGCTTACACACTTGACTTGGGTTCAACTTTGTTGACGGAGATATTATAATAATGTTATCTTTCCTAGCCCTGCCTCCCCAATTTACTCCTTTCAGCATCTGACATTGGTATCATTTCCTCTGCTGGACCAGAAGCTCAGCTCCAAATCAGTTTTGATACTGGCAGCACACAAGGGCCCAAATGACCACTGACAGCCAGATGGTTAGTCGGCCTGGGACCCTAAAGATGAGCACAAGTGAGAAGTATCACCAGAACTTTATTGCAGTTCAAGGAGTCTCTCACAAACACCCCTACAAGGGGTAAGTCTTTCATTCTTTCTGTCCCTGCCGCAAAGGCAGAACCCAGATGCTCAGGACTACTGTTAACGCCAACTAGAGATGAAATATCAACAGACCCATGATTTGCCTGTTCCCACAATTTCCCCAAGGGAGGTTGGCACCAGAGTATGAAGAAGTAGCCGTTTGGGAATCCAGGGGTCTGGGTCTTGGTTCAATCACAGAGAAGATAAAGGCCATGACAAGGAGATCCAGCCCTCAAAAGTTTCCAGCAGGGTGGGAAGACCTCTCAGGTCATTGTTGCAGCTCAGGTTAGTAGGAAGAATCAAAGGCCCTCAGGGAGAGGGGTATGCTTAGGCTCCTGGATAGAGAGGCATGACAGTCGGATCCTGGGATTCACACGTGTCAGGAAAGGGTGCTCCCCACTCTGGAATCGCTGTAGTCGAGGAGGTTCTGAGAAGGGAAGAAAAGAGAACACATACTCTATGCATGTGGTTTTTGGTCTCCACTAGCCATTGTCCTCCCCAACTCCGAAATCCTCTGTCAATTTTTCAACCTTCCTCTGCTTGGGACCTATCAATCTATACCCTACTCTGCCAATACTTACCCAGAGGGATGGTGTTAGAGGGCTTCTTCTCAAGCTCAAAAGAAAGCACAATAGGACGGAGGACAGAGGAGCTAGTACAAAGTGTCTGGAGCAAAAAGGTCAAGGATTCATCAATCTTGGTTGTGGACTAGAAATGAAAATTCAGGATTAATCAGAATTCAACTCCAAAATCCTTACTGAAAAACTTCAGGAATATGAGCCCCCACCTCCCAAGCATGTCTCACCTTAAGTTGGACTCCAGGCCCTGTAAATTGCAAAGCCACTCTCCCAGGTCCTCGGACAAATTCTAGGAGGGCAGTCCAATCGCTAGGACACAGACCAAGAGCTGCTGCCACATGATGGTTTCTACAGGTCACTGCAGCTTCAGCAGTTCCATCCTCCACCAGGAGTCTGGGAAGGAAACAGAAATTCCAGAGCAAACCCAAGTGTCCAGTCACCTGGACCCAATATGCCTCCCTCCCCACCAATTCCAGTTTTTTAACACATTTCACCCACAGTCATTTATCAAAAACACTTACTAAGCAATTCCCACAAGCCAGGAATTTACGCTAGCTCAAGCATAGAGCACAGAGATGAGTAACAGGAAAGTAAAGGGTGCACAGGGCATCCACCTTGTGCTCTCACCTGATGCTGGCCTGGCTAATAGACGTCTGAGTGGGGCAAGTTGGGCTCTGACGAGTACACCTTCCCTGGGATGAAGAAAATGGTTGGAAAAAACCTCATGGTCTCATCACATCCTTGTGGCACCCTGCACATCCTGCACCCAGCTCAGGCATCCCCTCCCATACCTGGCGGAAGAGGCTGGCACAATGAGCACACACCCAGAGGAGCTGAAGGCTAAAGACAGTAACAATATGGCAAGGTGCAGTGGCCCGGAATGGAGCTCGGTCACCCTGTAGAAGTTCAGCCAGGTAGATGGTGGGCAGGGGAGCACTGAAGAGAGAGAGGTAGGTTAAGAAACAGCCAGCTGGGTTCTGAAAGCAGGGTGTGTCTGGAAGGACTTAGCAATCACAAGGATGGGGACAGCAGTAGGTTTCATGCTCTCTAGGAAGCCCTATGGCCCACAATTTGATTCCTGATCTCTGATTATCATCAATTATTCATCAGGCTTGAACAACAAAGATGTTGACCAAGAAAGATATTTTTAGAATGAAAAGCCTTAAAGAACATAAAACACTAAATCCTTCTGGGTAAAATGATAGGTTAGGAACTAGGCATTTTTCATTTGGAGCAGATGAAATCGTGACTCAACACATTCTGTTAGGATCGGAGAAGACTGTAGATACAGCAAAAACTCTAGAGCCAGAAACACGCATGGGATGCAGATGTGAGGCTGTGAAGTTTAAGGATCAGGACCTGGGACACAACCTGGAACACTGACCTGACTGCTGTTTCTGGAGGAAAACTCAGGACTTGCACATAAGAGGACGACTGGAAACAATAATAAACATTGTGGAACCTACAAGTAGAGGAGGAAGAGTAGAAATAAATCAATTTGAGGTAGGCGCTGTATCAGCAGACCTGGTGACACCTCCTCAGGGATGGACCCTAATCCTGGTTCTATCAAAGCAGAGGGAAGAATTGGTCTGGAACATCTCATGAAGGTAAAGGGCATAAATGTCAGACTAACATATCAAAGGGAATATCAAAAAGAAGGTGTCACTGCAGCACAATTAAGAGAATCATGTCAGTAGGGAGAGGAAGCAAGGTGAGCTACTGCACCTGGAGACCCTTTTCTCTAGTTGGCTGAAGTAGACTCGGGCTCCTGGAAGGAGTCCTAGTAAGGAGGACAAGTGTGGGTCTTCAATGTATATGTCCAAGTAAGGGGGGAAATTACATTCAGTAGTTTCCAGAGCAACAGTTAGCTTCATACACCTTCTGATGGCCCCAGTGCTCCCTAGAGTAGAAGGAAAGGGGTGCGAGCGGTCAGTGATTTCTGTCTAGGCCACAAAGGCCCATCAATCTATTTCATACCATCCCCCACCCCCAAGAAGTGACATTACCCGAATGCATCCAGACAGAAGCTGAAAGTGGCACACACAGTGTCCGTGACAAAATCTCGGCTGACAAGGACACCAAGGAATCAGTGACACTGGAGGGTCAGAAAAATAAAGTGAAGAGAAAAAAAGAAAAGAGAAAGTGAGATTGGAGGCACAGAAAGCAGAATGGAGCAACAGAAAAAGAAGCTAAAGTAACCTGCCAGAACATCATCTATATAAGATCATAAAAAAAACTGCGCATGCTGTCAGCTGGCGAAACGCTGGAGTAACGCTGGGAAAAACAGAATTGTGGCAGATCACTCACAACCTAAACAAATTAGTAACCAGAAGTAATCCAGTAGAATTAATTAAATCTTTACTTGCATTTATGCCTAAGATCTCAGTCAGCCCAGTCTATTTGAGTTTTATATGCTAGGACTTATATCCTCTCCTTCATATCACAGGTTCTTGAAAGATCATAAAAATCATACATACAAAGGATTTTTGTTTTTTGCTTTTGTACAGGGGGAAGTATTTTTACACCTTCATTTGCACACAACACCCTAAAAAGTTTTCATGAGTAAAGTATAGTCATTTTTGGAGACATAAGCCAGCTGTTTCTTGAACTAAAAGACAGTCCTTTGCCATAAATTTTGTTTTTGTCCTTACATTAATTTTTTTCTTGTATTCCTTTATCTCTGTTGCTTTTCCATATTTGTAAGAAAGTATATTTCAAAACTGAAATATGCTGGGTGAAACCACAACTTCCACCTTACACTGACGTCATTTACTCCTCTAGAAGATGAGACAGATTATAGAAACTACTCTAAACACAGGAGAGGGAAAGGGCAGCCTAATTAGCTGGAGAACCTGTGGACATTTACTTGCCACTGAGCAGGTCAGTCAGTGACGATTTAGGTAATGCCTTGTTGACACCAGGCACATCTGGGATGTTCTGGGAGCTCTCAAGCTCCAGGATCCATTCATTCTGGATAGTGAGACAGGATGCACAGCCAGCCAAGTCCAGAGGTCGCTGCAATATGCAAGACGAGCCACCCTTCTCAAACAACTGCAGTGTCTGCAAAGAATGGGAAGATGACTGTCATTGAGTATGTCCTGGTTCAGAAGAGAGATGCATGAAATGCTATGACTCAATTAGTTCCTCTCTGGACCAGATAAAAGAAGTGATCTAGGGAGGAGACTTAGCAAAATGGCGGCAGAGTGAAGACGTGAAATCACTACGTCCAAACTCACACAGGAATATAAGACTAAAAACGGACTGTAGACTTGGATACTACAAGTCTCAACCCAAATGAGAACACCCTGGACCCACTAGAAGGAAGATAACTGAGGGAGAATTGGCCATTGGGGAACTCCAATAGGGGAGCTCGATCCGGGAGCGCCCAGGCACTAGGAAGTGCCTCAGATGGAGGATTGCTGCTCTTCTGGTTGCCCTGAAGATAGAGAGACAACTCAGCTCGGTGAGTGGAACCCAAGCTGCGGGGAAAGACTGCTCAGAGTGGGCACATAGAGCCTGGGAGGTGGGGAGGAGAAACTGGCAACTGGGGCAGCCGGGAGGCTTGCAGCCCTTCCAGTGCAGCCTGCACTCCCCACCTCCACAGCAGAGGCCTGGAGGCTAGTGCGTGCCATTAGTCACTAAGGCGGGGTTGGCAAGTTCACAAAGCCCCAGAGGTAAAAGGGGGAAAAAAAAAGAGCCGGTTAGACTGAATCAAAAACAGGCCCAACCCTGGGAAGCTACAACACTTTTAACACTCTCCCAACCCTTCATGGGCACATCCTAGCATAGAGAGGCCCTAGGAAGTGCCTCAGACGGGAGACTTGCTACTGTTCTACCTGTTTACCGCATCTACCCACAAAACCTGTGGTAATGCCCTGCAGTTAAAGACAGAGAACTCAGCTCTGTGAGTGGACCCCAAGTGATGGGAGAAGACTGCTCAGGGAGAGACTGCTCAGAGTGGGTGCAAAGAGCCCTGGAGGCACTGAGGGAGAACTGGCAGCCTGTACAGCTGGGAGGCTTGCAGCCCTTCTAGTGCTCCCTGCATTCCCCCTTTTACCCACCCCCCATGGCCTGAAAAAAAAAAAAACAAAACAGACTGACTCAACCACAGGCCCAACCCTGGGAAACTGCAAGAATTTTAACACTCCTCCAGTCCTCCCAGGGCACATCCTAGCATAGAGAGGCCCTAGGAAGTGCCTCAGGTGGGAGATTTGCTACTGTTCTACCTATTTACTGCATCTACCCACAAAACTTGTGGTAAAGCCCCAGAGTTAAAGAGAGACAACTCTGCTCTGTGAGTGGGCCCCAAGTGGTGGGGAAAAACTGCTCAGGGAGAGACTGCTAGGAGTGGGTGCAAAGAGTCCTGAAGGCACTGAGGGAAGACTGGCAGCCTGCACTGCTGGGAAGCTTGCAGCCCTTCTGGTGCTCCCTGCACCTCTGCATCCCCTGCCCCCACAGCAGAAGCTAGGACTCAAGGTGTTACTGGACAGCAGTGGCCTGAGGACTTGTGAGCCAGTAAGGCACTGCCTTGTAAGGCTCACAATGCTCAGAAAGTAAACAAAACCAGTGACTGGCTCGAACATAGGCCCAGCTGCAGGGAGACCTACAACACTTCTAATGCGCCCTACCCCCCACGGGCACATCCAAGCATAGAGGGAACCTGGGACATCGGAGGGCTACAAAGATCAACAGGCACCTTCCAGAGACAAGGACTCATCGTGTTACTGGAAGAAGCTGAACACCCTAAGAGATCCTTGACTGTCACTGGCTGAGATGACAGACACAATTCCACACAGTGGGGGCTGGAAAAACAGGAGATATTGAAACAAAATAAGGCTCAGAATACCCTCCACAACTGAAGTGTCTGTCCCTCTGCCATGCCAGAAAGAACATCCAGAAAGAATGCCGGTCAATAATAGCAACACCATGTCTCAACGAATAGAAAGTACACGACAGGGAAAAGAAAACAAACAAATACTCAAGCAAGTCCACAGGGGAAAAATTCACCACAAAAAGATCAATCACCAGAAGTCACCAAAGAAATAGAAGAACTGATCAGCCTATCAGATAGAGAATTCAGAATCATCATGATAAACAAACAAAAAGAAGATGAGAAGGAAAAACATGATATGAGACAAGTCATCAAGGAACTGAAGAATGCAAACAAGGAAATGAATAAAAGAAATGAAAAAGAAAAAAATGATATGAGACAAGCAATCAACAGGTTGAAGAAAGAAAATAAGACATTAAAAAAGGAAATAGAAGAAATGCAGGAGATGAAAAGGCCACTAGAGGAGATAAAGAATGCTGGGAAAAGTAATGAAAACAGAATAGATGAAATGGATACTGAATCAGCACCCTTGAAGACACAGAAATAAAGAGAATTTAAACAGAAAAAGAGAAGTAAAAAGGAAAAAGAATGAAGAAACGCTTCAAGAGCTATCTGACACCATTAGGAAAGGAAATATCGGAGTTATAGGTATCCCAGAAGGTGAAGAGAAAGGCCAAGGAATCGAGAAAATATTCACATAGATAATAGAAGAGAACTTCCCTAATATGAAGGAGATGAAAGTAGACATCCAAGAAGCAAGAACATCAAACTACCACGATGATAGGAGTAATACAGCAAGACACATCATAGTAAAACTACCAAGAATACAAGACAAGGAAAAGATAATGAGAATGACAAGAGGGAAGAAACAAATTACCGATCAGGCTGATATCAGACTTCTCTGAAGAAACACTACGGGCAAGAAGAGAGTGGAGGGCATATTCAACAAACTCCCAAGCATTAAATGCCAACCAAGAATACTCTATCCTGCGAAGCTCTCCTTCCTCTATGAAGAAAGAATAAGGACATTTTCAGACAAAAACTCTGCAATTTTGTCATGACTAAACCCCCACTCCAAAAAATACTACAAGAAGCCCTCAAACCAAATCCAACAGAAGAATGAACAAGAACAGTTCAAAACAAAGAATAAAAATACAAAATACAAAAGGACCAAAAAAGAAAAAAAAAAGGGCAAAGGTAGGTGTCAGTATATCAATATTATCTCTAAATGTAAATGGCTTAAACGCATCAATAAAAAGAAACAAGTGAGTTGCAGGATGGATTAAAAAAGAGAAACCAATGTTCTGCTGTCTACAGAAAACACATCTAATTAAAAAAGATAAAACAGATTGAAAATAAAAGGATGGAAAACAATCCTACAAGCAAATGGACCAAAAAAGAAGGCAGGAACAGCTATACTTATATCAAATAAAATAGACTTCAGACTAAAAAAGGTAAAAGAGACACAGAAGGCCACTACATTATGATTAAGGGAACAATACAACAAGAAGCCATAACAATCATCAACATATATGCACCAAATGAAGGCGCACCAAAATATATCAGGAAACTACTGTCATCTATGAAAATTTATATCAGAGAAAATACATACATAGTAGGAGACTTCAACATGCCACTCTCAACAATGGACAGATGAACAAGACAAAAAATAAGCAAAGACACTAAAGCTCTAAACAAGTACCTGGACAACATGGGCCCATCAGACATCTATAGAATACTGCACCCCAGAAAATCTGAGTACACATTTTTCTCAAATCCACATAGATCACTTCCTAGGATTGACCACATACTGGGTTACAAGATAAATATCAATAGATACACTAAGATTGAAATCATACCTATTTTCTCTGACCATGAAGGAATCAAACTAGAAATAAACCATATGAAGAAGGCAAGAAACCCACCTACCACGTGGAGACTGAAACCCACACTACTGGATCAATGCGGAGATCAAAGAAGAAATTAAAAAATACCTGGAGAAGAATGACAATGACAACACAAGTCTCCAAAACTTGTGGGGCACATTAAAAGCAGTTATAAGAGGAAAATATATAGCAATACAGGCTCACATAAAGAAACAAGAAATAACTCAAAGAAACAACCTAATGTTCCTTAAAGAAGTAGAAAAAGAACAACAAAATAACCCAAAAGCCAGTAGAAGACAGGAAATAATAAAAGTCAAATCAGAAATAAATAAAATGGAAGTTAGGAAAACAGTCCAAAAAAAATCGATGAAACCAAAAGTTGGTTCTTCAAAAAAATAAACAAGCTAGACAGGCCACTAGCCAGGCTCACAAAGAAAAAACAAGAGAAAGCACAAATAAACAGAATCATAAACAAAAGAGGAGAAATCACAACAGAAACATTAGGCAGAAATCAAAAGAATAATCAGAGAATACTATGAACAACTATATGCAAACAAGTTTGACAATTTAGCAGAAATGGACAAATTCCTACAACTCTATAACCACCCAAAGCTAGATAAAGAAGAAATAGAATAACTAAATAGGCCAATTACAAGCAATGAGATACCACCTCACCCCAGTGAGAATGGCACATCTTCAAACAACTAGCAACAACAAATGTTGATGAGGATGTGGAGAAAAAGGAACTCTCCTGCACTGCTGGTGGGAATACAAACGAGTACAACCACTGTGGAAAACTGTTTGGAGGTTCCTCAAACTGCTTAACATGGAGCTTCCCTAGGACCCAGCAATCCCACTCCTAGGTATCTACCCAAAAGACACAAAAACACTGATTCAAAAAGATACCTGCACCTCCATGTTTATTGCTGCTTTATTTACAATTGGAAAGACATAGAAACAGCCCAAATGCCCAAAAGTGGACGACTGGATTAAAAAGATATGGAACATATAGACAATGGAATATTACTCAGCAACCAAACAAAAATAAACACATGCCTTTTGCAGCAACATGGATGGAGCTGGAAAAGATCATGTTTAGTGAAATAGGCCAGAAAGAAAAGGAAAAATACTGGATAGTTTCACTCATAGCAGGAATATAACAGACCAGGCGAGAAAATAATAATAACAAAAAACTATATACCAGAGACATTTTATGGGGGTGGAGGGGGGAGTGGGATCAAAAACAGTGGGGGGAGGGAAATGTACTGGACTATGGTGATGGCACATGGGTGATTTGGTGATGGGAAGCCCAAGTATAACTGAGTTGGGAAAATGCCAAAAAATAAGAAAAAAAAAGTGATCTAGATATAGGTAGGCTTTTCTGTTTGATCTAAATTCACCCTGCTTCTAAGAGATCTAGAGTGACACTCCCTCTCTAGACCCCAAACCAAAAAGAGTTTCTGAGAAGAGTATGATGTAATGGGGCACTCACAGGAGGGCCAGGAGCCACAAGCCGGTATACTTGTCCTGGATGCAAGAACTCAAACCAGCGGACTGAAGAGCCAAGGAAGAGAAGAAGAACCTATAAAGGAAGGAGAGCAGTGTGCTAGAGTCCCAGAAAGATGCCAGGATAGAAATCAAATCCTAGGTCTCTGCAGTCCCACTTTACCTTTTGATCCTTGTTATCATCTCCCTTGGGCTCAGGTGGGCCCCAGCCAGTACCTTCCCTCCTCTGGGTGCCCACAAGCCAGGTCCCTGATACATGGAAACTGAGAGTGGGTTTTGGCACCTCACTGGATCCTGGGGGGACACAAATGTTCCTCTTCATCAGAGCCTCCTTGTGGGAGACCAAGAATAGACGACTCTGTCCTATGTGGGAGTCCTGGAGAGTGGGCTCTGTCTGAGGCAGCATTGAGGAGGTAGCTGAGCTAAGTCTGGGCACAGGCAGGATCAAGGCATCAGCCAGAAAGAACTGGACATAGACTCTGTTAGGAGACACAATGTAGGCATTAGGCATTGGATGTTGTGGGCTGCACTGTTCTACTATCTGCACTAGGCCCTTCCCCCCAAGTCAGACCCACTACCCCAAGTCAACCTGGCCTTCTGCTCCTGGATGAAGCTTGTCATGCTTAGCTCTTTCCAGGAAGGGAAGTTGCTTCTCACATTCCTCTCTATGACCAACTGGAACTTCTCTATCTGTACCAGGCAGCCTAAAAGAAGAAAGTTTTTTTGTTTTGGCAAGAAATAAAACAGGCTAATCCACTCCCAATCCAGGTTAGATCTGCTCCCCTGACACAAAGTAGAGACCCAGACCTGACCCTGCCTTGGAGGGGTGCCTCCAAGAGAGAAGTCATTCAATATGGGTGCCCAGTCCTGCCCATTCTTCTAAGCTGAAAGGCCTGGATTCTTTCTCACATATCCCAAAAAAGACTGTTCTCAGACCTAAGGAACTTTCTTTCCAGGTTCTCCTAAATCCTAATAACACCATTATTCTTCTGAACTAAGAATGAAAGAAATGGATGTTGTCATCCTGCTGGGCAGTTATTAGGAGCTATGGTAAGAAAAATGAATTTTGGAAATTCAAGTTCTTTTGCTCCTTTTCTCTGCCTACCAATACCAGTCGTCCAAACTTCTCCCCAAACTATGCTATTTCAGGATCTCTAGCAGGTGCTTCCCCCTGCCCTTTCTTTCTGAGAACTTCTACCATACCACCACCTTTCCTCCACCTCTGAAGTCCAAACCTATGAGCTGGGGATCACTGAGGGGTCGTGAGTGCTTGTCCAGGATTTGACAGGGGATGGAACCACTTTGGTCTCGAAGTCGCAGACAACCTTTATGAGATGAAGCCACTAGAACCCCAAGTAAAACCTGCAGGGAGATGAAGGCCAAGTAGTTATTAAGGCCAAGTCGTTACTAAACAAATATTGAAAATATACACTATGCCAGGCACTATATTAAATGTTAGATACAAAGCGAACCAAAAAAGATATGGTCAATGACTTTAAAGAACTGTATATATTCAACCAGGAGGACAGATGTAGAAAAACACAAATGTTTGCATATTCAGTAGTGGAAGAGAATTAATACAAACAGAGGTTTGAGGCAGGAGGCCATGCAGGGCCTCCGAGGAGACAACAAGGTGCCTGTACTTGATGTGCACTGGGGGAAACAAGAAAAGAACTTAAAGCCAGAGTTTTGGGATCCAAGTTGTATTTTACCCTACTTTTTCTAGTTGCTGCAGGAAGAATTAATCAAACAGGTCAAGAAGAGATGGTGCAATCTAATTAGGTTAGTATAGTCAAAATGACAAGAAGTGATTATGGTTGTGGCAGTGAGTGGCAATAAGAGGAAGTCCGTTAAGCCAGCCTGGAGCCCCCTTACCTGGACTGGCTGGAAGGCACAGGGCAGCAGCCGGAGCCAGGACCAGGTCAGACGCTGATTTAGCTGGCAACTAGTCAGGTGATAAGCCTCTGGGAGGGGCAGAAGGGTCTTGGGGTCAAAGGTGTCCTGGGCCCTGCACTGCCCTTTCTCTTTCACAGCGGCCAGAGTGGGGAAAGAACAGGGAGTCTGCAGTGGAGCATACTGCCAGGGAGAGAAATGAGACTGTGTGTCCCAGGTGTCCCCTAGGGCAGCAGCTGTCATCCACCTTTCCCCCACATCCTCCTACTTTCTGCAGTGGACAGTGATGTGGCTCTTCAAGGATTTCGTTTTGTGCATTCCGACTGGGATTGCAGGGAGGAGCTAGACCATCCAGGATAGGAGCCAGGAGCTGCAGTGCCAAACTGGGGTTTCCAGGAGAGGAATGTGTCAGGAACTGCCAGTGTCTCAGCACATGAGGACATAACCTTAGCCAGGGAAAGAAACCAAGTCACCTTCCCAAAGGCCCATCTCTGCCAGGAGATGGGCCTTCCCTTACAGAGCAGTGTTCTACTTCTTACTCCCACCAGCTCCCCAGCCCAGACCTTCATCCTCCTCACTTGCAAGCTAGCTCCTCCAGGGCCCTGGCGGCCCACAGGTAGAGGGGAAGTCCTAACTGACGTTCCCATGACAGGTGCTTATACAGGTAGGCCCCGTAGCCATGATGGGAAGACTGAGTCTCGGGCTTCTGATGGGAGAAGCCCCGAAGCAGCACAGCACCACGGAGGCAGGTGGCCAGCACTGGTCTTGTTGTCCCTCCACCCAGTGACTGGAGGAGGTGAACATCCTGGAGCTGGGGAAAAACAGGAAAATTGAACAAGCAGAGGTGAAGCCCCTGAATCAGTGACTCCAGGCAGTGTGGATGGCAGCTCTCCACTGCCTGGGTTCCATGAAAACAGTTTCTCCATTATTTCCTTCTGGTTTCCTGGCTCGCTTTCTGGCACAACCCAGTCTCCCTTGAGTTCCACTCCATCTGTCCTGATTAGAATGATTTAGTATTCATCAGCATGGGCCCAACCTATGCTTCAACTCCAAGACCTCCTCCTCTGTCAGCAGGCCCTGGAGAAGTAGACACTCTGGCCTCATCCATCTTCCCAGTGCTGCAGACCCTACTCTTTCCGGATCAAAGCTCTTACCCAGGCCATTCTTAACAAAAGGAAGCAAACCCCACTGTCAATACACATTTATTTTTAGAGCTTTGCTACTGAGGTGCCCACCCTGATTTTATTTTTAAAGATCATTTCGTGAAAATGAAAGAAGATCATTTCATGAAAGTAAAAGAAGCTGCTAAAGGGGCTTCTTTTCGTCGTCACCAGATCTGCTCCCTCACATACCTCGAGTCGGACTCCTGGTCGCACCACCCGTCTGAAGTCATGGAATTGCTGGTAGGCCAGACAGAGTCCCAGTTGCCCATCCAGCTCATAGAAACCAGCAGGCTCATTCAGCACACCAGTAACCATGCCCTGCCAAAGCCAAATGTCCAGTTGATTCCTATTTCCTTCCTCTTTGGAGACCCGCATTTCCTGCCCACCGAGATTCAGGATCACTTCCTATGCTCACCGTGTATGATAAGAGTATAGAATTGCGGCCAAAGTCTTTTTGTCCCTTTCTGTCTTGGGCGTTGGTTGGCGTAGGAAGTGGCTTGGAATTAGCCTCCAAGAGAGGTCCATCCAGCTCCAGGTCCAGCTCATACACACACTCTGGTTTCAGTGGCAACAGATGAGAGGTGGAACTGGTCATCCAAACGCGGCCAGGGTGTCCACAGATCTTGGATACTCGCAGCGCTGTCAGCACATAGGTCCTACCAGGTCTAAGGGCTCGGTGCCACACCAGCTGGGCAGGGACCTAGCTTGTGCAGAGGCAGGCAACACGGTACTTGAAATGCTTTTCACAACACTGCCTCTCTGCCAGAGTCCCCTTTCAGACCAGTGGTCTTAGTGAGCGGGATGTGGTAATATGCATATGAAGAGGTATGAATCTATACCTCTGAATCATACACAATGTTGTAAACCAATTAAATTTTGGAAATACAAAAATACATATGTAGCATATTGTGTATATATGAACAAAATAAATAAATAAATTAAGTAAAACAAAAATAAAAATGTTTAGACAGAAGACCAAACTAGTGGCCACTAGGCAGGAAGGGACAGGTGGGTAAATTAGGTAAAAAAGGTCAATGGTATGATGCAGGGTAGAACTGGACATTTAGTGGCAAACTTAATGTAATACGTACAGACACTGAATTATAATGATGTTTACCTAAAGCTTATATAGTGTTATAATGCAATGCTACTTCAAAAAGCAAATGCAAAAAAAAAAAAAAAAAAATCCAAAACAAAACAGTAAGAGTCTGACACCTCCTTTCCCCTCCAGGTCTCTGAATCACCCTAATCCTCACCTGCACAATGATGGACACATGGCTGCCTGCTTGGGATGATGCACCAAGAGATAGGATAAAGTAAGTTTTCTTTTTACTTTTCACAAGTGCACTCAATCGAACCAGCGTCCCAGCTAGGTTTGGCTGCACAACTTTGAGTTTACTTCTAAAGAAAGAAGAAAAGGAGAAGGGGAAAGTCATTTTCATTTCTTTCTACACCCTATAAATGCCTTCCTTTCTGCTGTAAAGAATAATCTAGTCATGGGGCCCTCCCTGGTGGAGCAATGGGTTGAAGCACAGCACTGTGAAGCTGGCTGCAGTCACTTCAATGCAGATTCGGTCCCCAGCCAGGGGGTGATTCACATAGTGAGGCAGACCTCTCCTGTTTCCCCCACTGCTCCCTTCACCAGAGTACTTCATTGGTCTGCCTGTTCTGTTTCCCACTCTGTCTCTGGTGAATCCTCTCACCCCTCTGGCCTGTATGCATACATAAATAATTCTTTACAAAAAAAACCCAAAAAACAAAACAAAAAAAAAGAATAATCTAGGCATGACTTAAAATTCCATTGCTCAAAGCAATTATTGTAAAAATCTCAGACTCTACTCATTGGGTAAGACATACTTCCCTTAAAGACACTGCTCTTAACATCTGGAGAGGACCCATTCATTCCGATGATTTGGAACAACCCACGATATCACTATCGTTACCTTACTTTTTCATCCTTCCACTCACCATGATCATCCTCCCAGTGTCACGATGTGCCCTCCTTCCCAAAGGGAAGAATTACCTGTGCCTAAGCAGGTGAGAGGCAGTCTCTGGGTAGACAACAGGAAGAGGGGAAAGAGAGGCAGGACTGATGGTCAAGGGAAACACTGGCACAGGGGCACACCAGAGCTCCAAATGTCCTTCCCCTGAAGAATTCCACTTAGCAGGAGGGAGGTAACTCCAAATGGGGAACAGAAAAAGCTGGCCCAGCCAAGAAAGATCCAGATCTATGAGCTAGAAAAAAACAAGAGTAGGAGTTACACAGGACCCTCGTACCCCAGTAACACCCTTCCACCCTTACTCCCTCAGAGACTCAATTGCCTCACTCCCTAGACAGCACTCTTGTTAGGATATGAGGCAAAGGACCCTCCCCATCCCTGTTCCTACTCACCTCACAGCCCAGGATACCAGTGTTGTCTCTCACATAGAGGCTTCCATTTTTACACTCTTTTTCCAAATACCCTGGTTGGTCTGTTAGTGTTCCTAAAAGTAACAATCTTTCTTGAGACAGGGGGGTTCCACTTGGTAGAGCTTCTTTGGCCCACGTTTGGTATGTACTACTGCTCCAGGACAGGTGGCTATAGCACGGGAGGTGCTGATGGGTCTTCAGGTCCTGAACTGAGACAAAGCTGCAGAATGATGGGAATAGAGGTCTTATGAAGTCATGTCCAATCCTAGAAAATTACCCTCATTCCAACAAATCCCCCAAGGATCCCAAGAAAAGGTCAAAGGGGAACGCGTATTAAGAGTTTGACTGAAGGGGAAAAACCTTGGAGCCAGGAGTTTAAGAAAATAAGGACATAGTTCAGATCTAAAGACTGGGTAGTTCATAGGGAAAGCAAGAAGAAAGCGTGCGTTGTATGGTACTCTGAACAAGATTGTACCACGGAGCAGATCCAAAGAAATGAAGTAGGACTGTGAGAGCATCCTGAGAAGATGAGTGTGGCAACTGCACTTTATAGATACAACAGCTTCCCTGACAGCATTTCAGGTGTTAGTTCTACAGGGAATTCCTAAGGATGTGCCACTTGCGCATCCTGCCTAATGGCTCAACATCATGGCCCCCGACAGGTTCCCTGTCTAGTCTAGAGTATCACAGTACTAATGACTGGCTGGGAAGCTGAGGCTGAGACACAAGGTGATATCAGAAGCTCCCTAATTCCAAGAGATATTTGAGAGCAGCCATTCTGTAGGATTTTTCAGAGCCTTTAATACATTAATGAGCATCTCATGACTCTCCTAGAGCAGTTTGAAAAAGAACATTTATTAAAATACCAATAAGTGTAATTATTATTAAGTATACTTATTATTAAAATCCAAATAAGTACACTTACTTGTATTTATTTTGCATATGTATACAAAAGATATGTACCTCATATATTTAATATAGCTAAATACACACACATAAAAAACAGGAAGTAAATACATTATAATGTCAACTGTCATACATCTATGTGTAGAAATTATAGGTGACTTTTACTCTTTTTTAAATTTCCTGCGTTTCTCACAGTAACTGTGTAACCTTTTTTGAGTCAGTCAGAAAAATTATAATTATCATTTGTACATTAACTATTTAGAAGATGTGCAAAAACATGATGAGGCACACTTTCAGACACTGTTAGTGGAAACAAATTACTATCATATTTTTCAAAAGCAATAAAGAAATTTTTATTGCTTAAAATACCTAAATTCTTTGATCCAATATGTCCATTCTGGGAAATCTATACCACAGAATTAAAGCTAAACACAGAAAAAAACATTAAGATTAACAAACCAATGTCTCCCAAACTTACTTGGCTAGGGAACCTTTTTCTTTTGGTACTTTGATAACATTACTTAGAACAATTTAGGAAATGGTAATGCAGGGGGAAAAACCTTCAGAAGATCTTAGACTCATGTTTTCTTAAACTTGGTGAAGTCTTAACCTCTGTATCTTAGTTTCTTAATGTACAAAATGATGATATATCAGGCCCTCCCTGGTGGCACAGCAGGTTAGGATACAGCACTACAAGCTAGCCGCGGGGGCCTCAGTGCCGCGGGCGCCTCAGTGCCGGGTTAGATCCCCGCCCTGGAGGTGACCCACATGGCACAGCAGACTGCTCCTGGCCCACCCCCTTCTCTCCTCAGCAGTGCACTCAGTCAATCTGCCTATTATGCTTCCCACTCTTTTTCTGGTGACTCCTCTCACCACCTCTGCACCTCGCACCTCTGGCCTGTATGTGTAAAATAAATCAATCTTAAAAAAAATGATGTATCAATCTGTCCCCATTTTGAAACAATTTTTCCCAAGTTTTCTATCTTCTATCTTCTCTTCTTCTTCTCTCTCCCTTTCCTTTCCTCTTAATTTTTTTTTTATGATTTATTTATGTATATAGAACTGGAGTATAGGTCAGAGGTGCAGGGGCAGCGACAGGATTCACCAGAGACAGAATGGGGGGCAGAACAGGCAGACCGACAAAGTACACTGCTGAGGGGAGCAGCAGGCAGGTCAGGAGAGGTCTGCCGTGTCATGTGGGTCACCTCTGGGTGGGGATCGAACGCATGCTGAAATGGCTTTAGCTTCTCAGTGCTGTGCTCTAATTAACCCACTGTGCCACAAGGGAGGGCCCATTATTCTTCTAAATTTGACTCAAGCCAATTAAAACTATAGGAAAAGTAGCTTAATGGAGAATGGGAAAGTTTGGCAGAATAAAGTTGAATTTAGACTACATTTTTCTCCCCTTAGCTAGTATCCCATCACTCTAGTCATTCTCCCCCACGCCCCCTTTTAGTTGTAGGTCTTTCCTTTTAAATTCCAATATTTAATGACACCTTCCACACTCAAACCAACATCTTACCTGTAGCTAAGGGGCAATGCAAAACCTTGCTTACTTTCCTGGGACAACCAGACAGTCTTCACACAGTCAACTACTAACTGAGTCAACTGAATGTCAGGCTCCTTGCCAACTGGACACAGGGTCTCTTGAATGAAGGTCTGGGCAGTCTTAAGCCAAGCTTCCTCCTGAAGATAAAGAATTTAGTTAAAATATCTTCATAAACAACCTACCCTGCAAGGCATCTTGGGCAAGAAAAAAAAAAAAAAAGGAATAGAGGGGGAAAAAAATAAGAGGGCCTATAAATGATGGTACAAAAGGAGTTTAGAATGTGAAGAAATCTTGAAGTCATACAACCATCTTAGAGATTCAGCTTTGGTCTTATCACGTCCTAACACACCTGCACCAATCTGGACAGTGCTCACCTAGAATATATGTCTTTTACTTCTCTATGAACCCTTCTCTAACCATTCCAGTCAGAATGCCACTCTGTTTTTGGAGCTCACAGCACTCTGCACATATGCCTGTTAAAGAGCAATGGTCAACAGATAACAGTAGTCTATTTAATACTGTAATGCCAACAAATAGAGAAATAATTATTAAAATCACACTTGAAAAAAACCTTTTAGATTGCTCATAAAATATAGGACAGAGTACTACACATAGTAATATGCATGTACTATCCTCCCAAAATGGATAGTACATAAAAAAGGACATAGGCACAATATCATTTTTAATCTTTCCTTTTTATTCAGTCAAGTAATTACATTTGAAATACACACAATCTAAATTCACCTAAGATACAATCCCACTGGATTTGTTTCCTGTTTTGTCTTTTCAGTTAAGATGTGAGCTTCTTGGTGGCATCCCTGGCACAGGGGTTAAAGACTCAGTGCTCTCAAGCTATCACAGTCATTGCTGTATGAATTCAATCACCCCCCCAGGCAGTTGACCCACACGGCACAGCCTGTCTTGCCTGCTGCTTCCCTTAGCAATGTATTTCAGTCTACCTATTCTGCTCCCTACGCTGTCTCTGGTGACTCCTCTCACCACCCCACCTCTGGCCTGTAATCCAGTTTTTCTATGCATAAATAAAATAAATCTTTTTAAAAATATGGAGTTTCTAAAGACAACACAGCCATCTTTGTATACTTGCCATGGTCACAAATTCTGGACACAGAGTTGCCTGCTCTCCTCTTTCTCTGCTTACCCTCTCTCCACACACACACACACAAATACACAGAAAGGGACCAACGTGGCCTATTCACAATGCTAGGCTGCTTCATTTTAAAATTCTGAGTTCACTGATACTTAAGGGCAGGACTATTATCCCTCTTTTTTTATGCATACAAGAACTGGGGTACAGGGTAGAGGTGGGGGGGGAATAAGAGAATTCACCAGAGACAGTGGGAGAATAGAAAGATTTACTGAAATACATGCTCAGGGGAGCAGGTGGACTAGACAAGAGAGGTCTGCTGTGCCATGTGGGTCACCTCCCTGGCCGGGGATCAAACTTGTGCTGCAGTGGCTTCATGTAGCTTCACAGCGCTGTGCTTTAACCTGTTGCACCATCAGGGAGGGCCCCATTATCCTTCTTGATCCCCAAAGACAATTCTAAACAATTACAGCTCTATCCTTGTTCTACCAAAGTTCACTCCTCTGTTAAACTGTTGTCAGTCTTCCATAGTTAGTCCATCTTTGACAGCTTGAAAAACCAGTGTTCAAGCTCCAAATTACTCCAGTATCCTTGTAGACAGCTCTACCACAAAACTTTACTCCACATCTACCAAATATTCCTCATAGTCAATGTGGTCAAAACTGGGTCCTCATTCAGAACTGCCCCCAATGTAATCAAAGCCTAGATTTCATAAAAAAATATTTATCTATTTATGCATATAAGAAATGGGTACAGGCCAGAGGTACAGGGGTTGAGAGGTTTCACCAGAGTGGGGAACAGAACAGGCAGATCCACTGAAGTACACTGGTGAGGAGAGCAGCAGGAGAGAGAGAAGTCTACCACGTGTGGGTCAGCTCCCTGGCCAGGGATCAAACTCATGCTGCAGTGGCTAAGGACAGCTTCATAGTGCTGTGTCTTAACCCCTTGTGTCACAAGGGAGGCCCCTCTCATACTTTCATCTTGCTCTCTGTGTCTGCTTTTTTTTTTTAGCTCCTATTCCTCTGAGAGTCTGTCCACTGCTTGACACATTAAGTATTACTGTTTCTCAGAGTTACCATTGCTTCTACCATTGCACCTAAGAGTTGTTTAAAATATGAATTCATAGACCTTATATACAGAATTTGAATCCAGGGAGGTGTGAGAGATCCAGAGATAGCATTTTGCTATTTAAAAAAAAAAAAAGTTATTTATCTGGTAGAAGAACTACCATGCAATTCTTTTGCACCCCCTGACCAGAAGTGGGGTGGGGATGAGGGAGGATTCACCTTAGACTTAGTGGGGAGCAGTACAGGTAGATTCAGAAGACAGCATCTTAAGCTTCTCAGATTACTGTGGCTATAGGATGAAGTCTGAAAACACTATACACTTTACCTTCAATGACCTCATATATCAGATGTTTTCACAATATACTGGTATCTCTAACTGGGATTGCTCCCTTGAGTTCTAGTTACATTCATCTGTCTATCGGATTCTCCAACTGGCAAGTCTACAAGTGCCACATATGCCTGACACAACCCAGTCCTTTCCAAAGTTCACTAACAGCAAACAGCACCCCCAAATAGCTCTACCCTCAAATCCCATGTCCTCTTTATCTCCTTCTTTTCCCCAAGCCCTTTAAGTTCTATTTCCTTAATGTTTTTTTTTTTTTCTCTGTCTTCACCTTTGGAACCTCAACATTACTGCCATTGTCAGGATCACAACAATCTCTCACTACATTAAAGCAGTCTTCTGATCATCTCTAATCCACTGTTTACACTGCTTCTTCAGAGAACATTCAATTCTCATCAATCATTCTTCTGCTTGAAATCCTTCAATAATTCCCAATTATCCTCAAGTTAAAAATCTCTGCTAGTAAAACAAGTCTGTCCGTTCTGAGGTCCCCCCAAGTTTCCCTTCTAAGATACCTCGGTCTATCTCTATGTACCTCTTAAGTTTTTGCCTCCACCTGGAAAGTCCTTTCAGCTTTTTTTTTTTTTTTTTTTGTTAACTCTCACGCATATTTTGGATCATAGAAGCTTTTCCTAATTATCAGTTATCCTTTTCCCCTACAGCTGCACCAGAGGATCTCACAGCTTCAGTGTTTGCCATTAGTCCGTTTCTGGTTTCCCAATGGCTTGAAGCCTACAGAGTGGATGGAGAGGGGTTTACAGTTCAGGGCAAGAGTTGCAGAACTAGTGGTAGGACGAAAGTGGCAGTGCCGCCCAGGCACCCGCAGCGAAGTCAGGGAGGTAAGTTGACAAGGTAGAAGGGACAAGGGCGGAAAGAAAATTGGGGCCAGACAAGATGAAAAGGATGGCGTACGAAAAGCGACACTCACGGAGCCAAAGTGCTGAGGCCGGTAAGCAGCCATAGTGTGCCCCGGCTCTGCCCCGGAGGTGGCCGGGAGCCGTCGCCCGCGCGAGTGCTCACGGGAGCATCACTAGTGACTTCCTGTGAGCGCGCCCAGGATTTCTCCTGCAGTCCGCATCCTCTAACCCCCCAGCTCCAGGCTCTCTTTTCAGCAGCGCATACGGATGACGCAACTAGGCGCTGCTCAATTCATGTGCTCTGAGCCCGGGAGAACTGCATGCACGAGGGTAAGGCATTTCCGCTATCCCTATTTGCTTCATCTCTGCGCTACTCACCCCAAGCCCTATTTAGGCTATTTTAGTAATTCCATCAACGGTCCATTCGTAGGCCCCACGTAATGTGGCCAATTTCTCAATACCAACCAACCTGTCGACCCCTTACTCTATTTCGGGACCTGGCGAGTCTTTGGGGATACAGCTCTTATGCAAACAACCCTGCTTCTTTCTGTATCCCTGGGATACTGTATGGAGAACTATTGTCAGGGACTTAACTTCGGAAAGGGTGTTCAACCTCTGGGTTGGGGTACGCTGAGAAAAGGAGGAATCAGGACAGAGCTGGCAGGATCTTCCTTTAGTGAAAAGAGGCTTGAATGGGGAGAAGGAAGCGCGCTGAGGGGGACTGGTGAGTGATGGGAATCAAGGGTCCATTCGGCCAACAAGTTTTAAAGTTTTTCCTTTTTAAGCCTCATGTATTCAAAGCTTTGGTATTCTAGTGGAGATAAAGCAACCACAATACAGGCTCACGTGGGAAGGTTCTATTGGAAAGGTAGAACTAAAAAGTAAAATGTCATATAATGACAAATACTATGAAAGAAATAATAAGCTTCTTCACAGCAGTTGGTCAGGGAAGTCCTTTTCAAAAATGTGATTGCACCTGAAATCTGTGCACATTATCAGGGTGAAAAGAATACCTATGGAACTGAGCTTGGCAAATTAGAGGAATAGAAAAGAAACAGTTGTAGTATTTTGAGGGTGAGGAGGTGAGTGTTGTGAGAAAGGGCTGGAGAGGTAGACCAGGGAAGCCAGGATACTGAGTTGGAAGGTCATACCATGTGTGATGAGAAGATAGGATATCGTGTATGGTGACAATGTGGCAAGTAGATTGTGTTTCTGACTGGAATGAGGGGTACTGGTCTGGAAGCCTGTGTATTTTACAAGTCCATGATGGTAGTGACTTGATCCTGTGATCCTGTGTAATCATGACTAAGTGAATGGTGTGAATGGTGCAGGTCGGAAGCCCTCAGCCCTGCTTGAAGGGAGGTGTCCCTGAACATTGGGGCAGTGAGGAGTACTTCCTAGAGTTGGAGAAACCTGTGCTTGTCTTGAGTGGGAAGGCTTTAGGTAGCACAGGGGTAGGTACGGACTGGAGCAAAGGAGTAGAGAAGGGGCTAGAGAGGGTTTGGTTCGTAAAGCCACAGTTCTGAGAAGCAGTGGGATCAAAAGTTGGAAAGCTGATTGGAGATAGATGTGGGGAACCATTGAACATCCGGTTCAAGGCTTTGGAGTTATCTTAAGCAGGAACATAGTATTTTCAAGTATTGAAGTAGAGGAACTATCATTTGACTTCAGCCCAGCTCATTATCTGGGTTTATACTCTAATTCCATTGCTCTCAGGAGGTCTTTTCTCACTCCTGAAGTACTAGGATGGTTCCCACACTCCTTTGATCTTGACCATGCTGGAGTGGAAATGTCTTGGTACTTACCCGTTTCCATCAATAAAATATAAGCTCAATGAGGGAAATGTGGTTTCGTCTTACTCACAGCTATATTCCAAATACATGTCTGGGGCTCAGCAAAGTGCAGGTGTTAGAGGAACATGTGTTAAGAATGTATGCACACCCCAATCCCACATTATTAAAGCCCACATTTTGTAGGATTAGGTGAAACCCCCAAAGCTATATTCCTCAGATTACTGTATCTCTGAATACCCCTATTACTTTCCTCCACCCCACCTTAAATGCCTCCAAAGCCTCAGCTGTCCTTGAAACCTGAACTTGACTCAACAGGTAGGCTACAGTGTTATTATTTAGGTGCCTGATTCATCTTTTCAACAGGGACACAGGCAGAGATGTCCTCAGTCCTTCACTTCTATGTTCGTCCCTCTGGCCATGAGGGGGCAGCCTCTGGACGCACTCGAAGAAAGCTGCAAGGGAAACTGCCAGAGCTTCAGGGTGTTAAGACTGAGCTGTGCTACAATGTGAACTGGACAGGTTGGGCCAGGTATTGGATTCTTGAGGGCGGTACTGCAGAGCCGGGGTACAGTCTCAGGTCCTTCCTTGCCCTTTCTCCCTGCAGCCAAGTCCCTCCCAAATGCTAAGGAGATGAAGAAGCTGACGTGGCTGTTTGGCTGCCCCTTGTTCCTGGATGATGTTGCTCAGAAGTCCTGGCTCCTTCCTGGTTCCAGTGACCTCCTGTTGGAAGTTGGGCCCAGGCAAGTGTCTTGGCCTGGGGCAACTCATCTCATGTTCAGGGGCACATCACCCCTTCCAAACACTACTCACCTCTTCTATTCTTCCTCCTCCTCTTGTGATCCTTGAGAGATTTGTTATTCCTTCACTCTTCCTAATATCTGCCTAAAAAAAACATATTATGGGTAGATGTCTTTGAAGACTGAGCCAGCTTCCAGGCATGTTCTATAAGTATAACAGATTGCATTCTGAAAATTGAAATAGAAGCATTTTGATGCTTCTATTACCTACCGGTATGGTTTGATTTGAGGGACCTTTGAAAGTGGGTTTCTTAGTGTTCCAGTCTGAGGCCAGAGGCCTCCATAGGAAGGGGGTAGAGTTGGAAGATTGAACACCTATAGACAGATCTACTGGTTCTCGGGTCATAACCATACAACCACTCCTCAGGCTGAACTTCTCCACCCCAACATCCACAAACATCGTGTCAGTGTGCTGTTCTGCTGGGCTGGGGGCTGTGGATCGAGTGGAGATTACCCGGCGCTACCTGCTCTCGGTGAGGTGATAGGTGATCAGAGTGGGGGATCATGAGGAGGAGGCGGACCAAAGAGAGTAAGGCAGATGGTGGGAGAAGCAGGAAGAAGAGCCCCTGGCTTTAGGCCTGCCCTGTTTACATGTGGTTCACTGCCTGAGGCCACCTGGTCAAGGGATGAAGGAAACAGAAATCTGGCCCTTGCTCCTTTACTGATTTGTATATCCTGGCAGCATACCTGGAAGGCATTTCTAATCTAATCAAAGGAGCTATGTAGGCTAGCAGGGAGCTGGGTCTGCATGACTAAGAGGACTGAGAGTGGACCATTTTGTCCTTTCTTTAACTTTCTATCCTTTCCTGTGTTATATCTTTACCCCCAGTTTGCTCATCCCCCTTCACCTGAGATGGAGGCCATTGCTCTGACTACTCTGCATGATCGGATGACTGAGCAGCACTTCCCGGATCCCATCCAGAGCTTCTCCCTTGGTAGCATGCCAGCACCTCTTAACAGCCATATCAACATACTGGCTGAGGGCCAACTGGCCTTGGAGAAAGCCAACCGGGAGCTGGGTAAGAAGGGGTCCCTGAAAGGAAGGCCCAGTCTAGGCTAGGAGGGATGCTGAGAACTGGGATATGACAACCAGAGTCCCAGTCAGCTTTCTGGGGTTTGTCTCCTAGGTTTGGCTCTAGACTCCTGGGACTTGGAATTCTATACCAAGCGCTTCCAGGAACTGCAGCGAAACCCCAGCACCGTGGAAGCCTTTGACTTGGCGCAGTCCAATAGGTAGGGAGGATGAGGACATTGTGGTATCTGAGGGCTGGAGGTTGCAAGAGAAATCCATGGCAACTCACCTTGGCTTAGGAGCCTCCCTGAGTCTGTTTGAGAATCTGGACTCCCCATTCACCCCATAGTCTACAATTAGATATTGGGTTTGTCTTCACTTTGGATCTGGACATCTGAACGAGCCTCAAAGACAGAATGTTTGAAGAGTATAACTTGATGGACTATGTTTTGAACTATGATTGAAGTATGAGTTTGTTGTAACTGCAGCTCATGCTGGTAAGAAGACTAGGCCAAGTCTGAGAAAATGATATGTTGCTACCCTGTCTTTGCCTCCCTGTATCACCCTCTGCAGTGAGCACAGCCGACACTGGTTCTTCAAAGGCCGACTCCACGTGGATGGGCAGGAGCTGGCACATTCACTGTTTGAAGTCATCATGAGCACCCAGGCATCCTCCAACCCCAACAATGTCCTCAAGTTCTGTGACAACAGCAGGTGGGCTGTGCCTGAAACTGGGGTGACCTCAAGCCCTGGCTAGGGGAGCCCTGGCGGGTTAAGTGCAAATCCCAGAATGGATTTGCATCAAAACAAACAAGAATGGATTTGTCCTCAGTGCGATCCAGGGGAAGAAAGTTCAATTCCTACGACCTGAGAACCCCACACAGCCAAGCTGCTTCCGGCAACAGCAGGGGCTCAGACATGTTGTCTTCACAGCAGAAACCCACAACTTCCCCACAGGTGAGCTGGGTGCCAGGAAGTTTAGATCAGAGAAAATAGGGTAAGGCGAAGATCCCAGGCCTAGTGGAAAACAACCAAGTCAGCTGGTCTTACTTTTGATGGGATGGCCAGACCTGAGGTTGGTTTCCTCAGTACCCATGCCTGTCCACCCTCTCTTCACAGGTGTAGCCCCCTTCAGTGGTGCCACCACTGGCACTGGGGGTCGGATCCGAGATGTCCAGAGTACAGGCCGTGGAGCCCATGTAGTAGCTGGCACTGCTGGCTATTGCTTTGGAAATCTGCACATTCCAGGTCCCATCTCTCCATCCAGATTTCTTCCTGCCACTGAGTGCTTTTATGTCTTCAGCCTTAGGTCACCCTGGGTGCCTTTTCTTGAGTAAAGGAGGGCTCTAGAATAGCTGGTCTTTCACTGGCCATGAGTATGAGGGCTACAGGTCATGGGATACCCAGGTCTCCAGACTGCTTTTGCAGAACTATAGTTTTCTTTATAGGCTAGCAAGTGCTCAGCAAGAATATCTGATACAACCAGGTTGGGTCTTGAAACCACCACCTGCCACCAAAATTTAATTTCATACATAGTCTTAAAAGTTTTGATCCACACAGTTAGAGAGAAGGCTGGTGTAGGAAATAGGGCACAAGATCAGTGTTGAATTAGAGGCTTTACATCGTCCTAACATAGGACTTCCTGAAATGATACACTCTCCCAGGCAGGTGGTCCTTGGTGACTTTGGCTCTTTCTGTAGGCCCCTGGCTCCTATGTTTTTTCTCTTTACAGCCTATTCAGTTTTCTTTTTACCTCCCAGGTTACAGTTTGCCCTGGGAGAACCCAAGCTTTCAGTATCCTGGGAACTTTGCCAAGCCCCTGGAGGTTGCCATTGAGGCCAGTAATGGAGCTTCTGACTATGGCAACAAGTTTGGGGAGCCAGTCCTGGCTGGTGAGACTGAGGGAGGTGGGGGGTATTGGACCACCTAGTCCTAGAGGTGGGTAGGGTATATAATCCTTTCCCTTCTCTGTAATGTCTTTGCTCTAGGCTTTGCCCGCTCCTTAGGCCTACAGCTCCCAAATGGCCAGCGGCGTGAGTGGATCAAGCCCATCATGTTTAGTGGGGGCATTGGGTCCATGGAAGCTGAACATGTGAGCAAGGAACTCCCAGAGCCAGGTAAGAGCCTGCCACCTTTCTCCAAATCCACCTAGCTTTTTCCCTAGCATGTGGTAGTGCAGGGAAGGAATTTAGAGCACACTTCAGTGGTTAGTTTTTTTTTTTTTTTT
>NW_004567118.1:28555262-28555793 GCF_000260355.1 Condylura cristata | reverse complement strand
AACTTTTTAATAAAAAAAAAAAAAACAAAACTCTCCTTCTCCTAGCCTCCCTCCATCCAACTTCTTCCCTAGAGATAATCAATATTAAAAGGTTATCTTTGTAACTGTCAGTTATTCCCTACATAAATAGATTCGTACATATATCTGCTTATTTTTTTAAAACAAGTAATATATATGTATTCTTTTTATTTTAATAACCACATTATTGAAATGTGCTTCATGCATCATAAAGTTTACTCTTCTAAAGCACACAAATCAGTGATTTAGTATCTTCACAAAGTTGTGTACAAATTACCATTAATTCCAGGGTATTTTTTATCACCTCACTACTTAACTGGCAGTCATTTTCCATGCCCCTTCCCTCAGCCTATGGTCTATTACTAATCTACTTTTTGTCTTTATGGATTTACCTATTCTGGACATTTCATATAAATAGAATTATACAAAAAGTAGCCATTTGTAGCTGCCTGCTTTCACGTAGCTTAACATCTTTGGTGTTCAACCATGTAGCTACTTCATTCTTTTTTTTTC
>NW_004567118.1:28554050-28554679 GCF_000260355.1 Condylura cristata | reverse complement strand
GCCCTCAGATACCACAATGTCCTCATCCTCCCTAAGATGTGCCATTCTCACTGGGGTGAGGTGGTATCTCATTGTGGTTTTAATTTGCATCTCCCTTATTACGAGTGATGTTGAACACTTTTTCATATGCCTGTTGGCCATCTGCATTTCCTCTTTGGAGAAGTGTCTTTTTAGCTCTATCAGTGGTTAGATTTTAATCTCCCAGTTTATGTCTCAATACAGCTTTCAAGGCAGGACTTTAATCTACGAGAACATTCTCAGATTATATAACTTCTGTGTCCTCCCAGGGTTACCTCTGCATGGCAGGGATCCAGCCTGCTAAGACAAGGCAGCCAGTGTTTATTCAGTACCTGCTGTCTTTAGGGTTCTGAGATTCTGGCTTATTTATTGAGCTTCCTTTAGATGCTGAGTATTTTGCTAGGTGCTGTGGTGGAATCAAGGTAAAACCAAGTCCCATATATTTAATAGATGATCCAGTAATGTGTTCAGAATTTAAAAAGTATAAAGGGTTTTTCTTCAAAAACTCTCCTTCTCAGAACTGATGAAACTCAACAAAAATGAAGTAAACAACCCCATCAAAAAATGGGCAGTAGAGCTAAAAAGACACTTCTCCAAAGAGGAAATGCAGA
>NW_004567118.1:28522244-28552525 GCF_000260355.1 Condylura cristata | reverse complement strand
TGCAGTGCTTTAACCCGCTGCACCACCAGGGAGGGCCTCATTCTTTTTTTTTATGACTGAATACTATATAGATTATATCACATTTTTAAAATCCATTCATCAGTTGATGAATGTAAACATTTGTATATACGTTTTCTGTGTTCCTGTGTTCTTATTTCTCTTGGGTTTACAGGTAGGAATAGAACAGCTGGTTACATGGTAGCTTTTTTTTTTTTTTTTAAATACTGCCATGGTCTTTTCCAAAGCAGCTGCATTATTTATGTCCTATTTCCCATTCCCAGCCACATATTGAGGGTTTCAGTTTCTCCACATCTTTGTCAACACTTGTTATCTGATTGTAGCCATTATATTGGAGGTGAAATAGTAACTCATTATGTCTTTGATTTGCCTTCCCCTAATGACTAACAATCTTGAGCATCTTTTCATTTTCTTGCTGGCCATTTGTATATCTTCCCTGGGGAAAAGTCTCTTTGAATACTTTGCCTACTTTAAAATTGGATTGCTTGTCAAAAAAAAAAAGATGCATGACTATTAGCAAAAAAAAAAAAAAAATGGATTGCTTGTCTTTTCTGATAGAGTTGTAAGAGTTCTTTATATATTTGACTATGCAGATATTTGCATCTCTAAATATTTTCTCTCATTCTGTGGTTTTCCTTTTTCTCATAAGGTCCTTTGAAACATGGCATTTTTAATTATAATAAAGTCCAACAGATCTATTTTTTGTTGTCATTGCTTGTGGTAGTGTATCCGGTCTATGAAGCTGTGCCTAATCCAAGGTCACAAAGTTTTACGAGAATGTTTTCTTATAATACTTTTATAGCTTTTACATTTAGGCCTCTGATACTTTTTGAATTGTTTGTATATGGTGTGAAGTAGGAGTCCAACTTTATTCTTTCACATGTGGATATCTAGTTGTCCTAATCGCATTTTTCAAAAAGATTAATTCTTGCCCTCATTAGATTTGGTGCACCTGGCAAAAATTAAGTGGCCACATATTTACAGGTTCATTTATGAAATCACATTTCTATTCCATTGATCTTTATGTCTGCCCTTATTTTAGTAACACTGCCTTGATTTCTGTAGCTTTTCAGGGAATTTTTTTTCTAAGATTTATTTATTTATGCATATAAGAACTGGAGTACAGAGGTGTTGAGGCGATGAGAGAATTTACCCCAGAGACAGAGCAGGGAGCAGAACAGGCAGATTGACTGAAATACACTGCTGAGGAGAGCAGTGGGTGAGACAGGAGAGGTCTGCTGCTCCATGTGGGTCAGCTCCCTGGCTGGGCATTGAACTCGTGCTGTAGTCATTGCGATAGCTTCACAGTGCTGTGCTTATTAACTTGTTGTGCCACCAGATAGGGCCCAGTTTTCCTTTTAAAAGAAAAAAGAGATTTTATTTACTTAGTTTTGTGTAGAACTGGGGTGCATGCCAGGGGTGCAGGGAGTGAGAGGATTCACCGTATCAGAGTGGGGAGCAGAATAGGCAGCCTCATATCAGCTTCCCTTTATCCTTATACTTTTGTACTCTTCTTCTGCTGGCTTGCTCAGTGTTGTAATTCTACCTTCCTTCCTCATAGGCATGGATGTTGTAAAGGTTGGGGGTCCTGTCTATAGGATTGGAGTTGGAGGTGGAGCTGCTTCATCTGTGCAGGTAAGTGAGAACAGCCTCAGATGCAGATTCCATGGTATAATGACTCCACTGGGCCCCCTCTGTGGATGGAATATAAGCTCTGGTCTCCTAAGCTAAGCTGCTATATGTTTCCCCAGGTGCAGGGAGATAACACTAGTGATCTGGACTTTGGGGCTGTACAGCGGGGAGACCCAGAGATGGAACAGAAGATGAACCGTGTGATCCGGGCTTGTGTAGAGTCCCCTAAAGAAAACCCCATCTGCAGTCTCCATGACCAGGGTGCTGGTGGCAATGGTGAGAGAAGGAGTCTCGGGACAAGGGGCCAGGCCTACCTGGTATCCTGCTATGTTTGATTTAAGGAGAGTTGTTAAGAGTCTGTGCAACCCACCTATCTACCATTGGGTCCCGTATTCCACCCTCTACATTTTTTTTTTTAAGATTTATTTATGCATACAGAACTGGGGTACAGGCCAGAGGTACAGGGGCAGTGAGAGGATTCACCAGAGGCAGAGCAGAGAGCCGAACAGGCAGATCGATGAAGTATACTGCTGAGGGGAGCAGCAAGAGGCAGGAGTGGTCTACCCTGCTACGTGGGTCACTTCCCTGGCTGGGAATGGAACTCATACTGAGCTGCTGCTGCTAACTTCGTAGTGCTGCACTTTAACCCGCTGTGCCACCAGGGAGGGCCCTCTACCCTCTACATTCTGAGCAGCTTGGGGGTGGAAGCTTATGGCCAAGTGATGTTTGTGGTATAGTTCATGTGAGGACATACAGAATTAGGGGTTCCTTTGGAAGCTGGGGATTGCCCTTTGTTCCCCTTGTGGTAATCATGGCCAGATTGCCTCCTCTGAAAACCTCTCACCAGGCAATGTCCTGAAAGAATTGAGTGACCCAGCTGGGGCCATCATTTACACCAGCCGCTTCCAGGTAGGTCTCGTTCTCTGGAGTCTGGTTACCTCCCCATGCTGCCTGTTCCAGCTGTCTCCTCTAGTTTCCCCCCACTCTTAATACAAACTTGAGACTTGACAAAAACTCACCCATCTCTCCTCCTTCCTCATGGACGTGCAGCTCGGAGACCCAACTCTGAATGCCCTAGAAATCTGGGGGGCTGAATACCAGGAGTCAAATGCACTTTTGCTGAGGCCCCTCAACCGGGACTTCCTGAATCGTGTCAGTGCCCGGGAACGCTGCCCAGTTTGCTTTGTGGGCACCATCACTGGAGACAAGAGAGTGAGTTTACCCAGGGTGTCAGCAGCAGGTGCTGTGAGTGGGCTCGTGCTGCTTAGTTATAGCCAGAGGAATAGTGGTTAAGGGAAGAGATGAGAGGAAGATGGCAGCTGGTGGCAAGCATGCTGTGGGGAACAGGATGTTGGAGACTATAGGTGGGGGGCTGTGATAGGTGGGGTCTCAATAGAGGAAGCCACACAAGGTGGAAAGAGAGTTTCTGTTCTGCTTTCAAGAAGTATTCACTAGTCTCATTCTCTCTGGGCGGTCTGTAGATAGTGCTGGTGGATGATCGGGAGTGCCCTGTGGGAAGAAATGGCCAGGGTGATGCCCCGTCCGGGTCTCCCCCAACCCCTGTGAACCTGGAGCTGGATTGGGTGCTGGGCAAGATGCCTCGAAAGGTATGTGGGTGGGGGTGAAGAAGCTACTTTACTCCTTTAATTCAGCCCAGCATTTCAGACCTCACTTTATCCTACATGGAGTCATTATTCTGTGTTCCAGTGCTCCCTCAGCTGCTCACATCATGTCCCCATTTGTGTTGCAGGAGTTCTTCCTCCAGAGGAATCCTCCCGCGCTGCAGCCTCTGGCCTTGCCCCCTGCGCTGAGTGTGCGCCATGCTCTAGAGCGTGTTCTGAGGCTCCCTGCTGTGGCTAGCAAACGCTACCTCACCAACAAGGTGTCCCTGTACCCCTGTTTCTGCCCCCTTAGACCTCTGCTCACCTACCCTTCACTTTCTACCCCTGGGGACTGCTGTCCCTTCACCAGGCCCAAGGAGGAAGGGACAGGGAAAATACAGCCACACCATTGGCCTGATCCCCTGCTAACCCATCCTCTGAATGAAGCTCTTGTCTGCATGTTCGGGACAGAGCAGGCCTTCCGCCAGCTGTGTCTCTGTCCCTTGGCCTATTGCCAATCCTGTCTGGTTCTGCAGGTGGACCGCTCCGTGGGTGGCCTGGTGGCACAGCAGCAGTGTGTGGGGCCCCTGCAGACTCCTCTGGCAGATGTGGCAGTTGTGGCACTGAGTCATCAGGAGCTCGTTGGAGCTGCAACTGCCCTAGGAGAGCAGCCAGTCAAGAGCCTACTGGACCCGAAGGTTGCTGCCCGGCTGGCTGTAGCTGAAGCTCTCACCAACCTGGTGTTTGCCCTGGTTACTGATCTCCGAGTGAGTACCCCGCTGCTTCTGCTCTACACCTTGGACATGTCCACATCTGCCATTCCCTTTTTCCCCCTCACCCTGTGTGTTCTTGACCTCCCAACCCTCTTCCCCCAGGCAGACCCTCCACATCTACCTTCCCTTCTAATGCTTAGTTCTGCCACTTCTAGGATGTGAAGTGCAGTGGGAACTGGATGTGGGCAGCAAAGCTCCCAGGGGAGGGCGCAGCTCTGGCTGATGCCTGTGAGGCTATGGTGGCAGTGATGGCGGCGCTGGGTGTGGCAGTGGATGGTGGCAAGGACTCCCTCAGCATGGCCGCCCGGGTTGGCTCTGAGACTGTGCAGGCTCCTGGTGAGATCTGGGGGCCATAGGTAGAGGGACAGGGCCTGCAAAGCTAGGTGGGTGCCTCACTCATATTCCTTGTTCGGCAGGGTCACTGGTCATCTCCGCCTATGCTGTCTGTCCAGACATTACAGCCACTGTGACCCCAGACCTCAAGCGTCCTAGAGGGAGAGGTATGGTTTCTGCTCCTTCCCCACAGCAGTGTGACTTCAGAGCCTTGTCCATTGGGGTCTGTGGTGTGTCTGGGCCCTTCATGTTGGCACTCACTGTGGGACTGGTGGCCATGTGTCTCAGCACATGCTGGCAACTTCAGTGCTGTGCTCAGTGATGGAGAGGGGTTCTTCTGTGTGCCCTTCTCCTCTCATGCCTTTCCTGTCTCCCAGGCCAGCTGCTCTACGTGCCTCTGAGCCCTGGACAGCACCGACTAGGAGGCACAGCTCTTGCCCAGTGCTTCTCCCAGCTTGGTGACCAACCTCCTGATCTGGACTTTCCTGAGAACTTGGTGCGTGCCTTTAGCATCACACAGGGGCTACTGAGAGGTAAGTAAGGTCCTGCGGGAGATGATGGTGCATGGGGCAAGTGTGCCCCAGTGGAGCATGTGGGGTGAAAAGAACATGCACCCTTCTTTCTGTGCCTCTGAGTGCCCGCATTCTCTCACATACTGGCTACCAGCTCTCCAGAAGGGATGATGGCGCATTGAGGTTGCTGAACTTTTTCTTTCTTCTTCCTCTAGACCGCCTTCTCTGTTCAGGACACGATGTCAGTGATGGGGGTCTCATTACCTGCCTGCTAGAGATGGCCTTTGCTGGGAATTGTGGGATAGAGGTGGACGTGCCTGCTCCTGGGGTTGATGGTGAGGAGCCTGTTGTCTAGATTCAGGCCTGGGCTGCCTGTCCCATCCTATAAGCACCATCCTGTCAAAGAATGGAGTATCCCCAACCCCCTATTCCCTGTACTCTTGCTATCTTCTGTGATCACTCATCCAGCTGGCACCCACTTTTCCTGACTGTACCCCTCTGAGACCTCCCCCAGATACTAGTGCCACATCCTTGGTCCCATTCTCCCAAGCCTTACCTCACTCTTGTCTCCTGCTCCCTGATAGCTCCTTAATCACTCTCATGTCCCCGTGGCTCTCCTAGTACTGCCTGTGCTGTTTGCTGAGGAGCCAGGTCTGGTGCTGGAGGTACAAGAGCCAGATCTGACCCAAGTGCTGAAACGTTACCAGGATGCTGGCCTCCACTGCCTGGAACTGGGCTGCACTGGTGCCGCTGGGCCCCATGCCATGGTGAGGAAGTGAACTTCACAGCAGCTTCACCTCTGCAAGCTTCAGGTCTCAGGTTGGACATCCTTGCTCTTGGCCCCTAAAAGATGTGACCTTTTCTCCAGATCCAGGTATCAGTGAATGGGTCTAAGGTTCTAGAGGAACCTGTTGGGCAGCTGCGAGCCCTCTGGGAGGAGACAAGTTTCCAGCTGGACCGGCTGCAGACAGAACCGTGCTGTGTGGCAGAAGAAGAACGGGGGCTGAGGGAGCGGATGGGACCTAGCTACTGCCTGCCAGCCACCTTTCCCAAAGCTTCTGTGCCCCATGAGCCTGGTGAGGGATTGTATGTTTCTGTTTGGCCTCCTGGGCACCTTTTTTAAAAAAGATTTATTTATTTATTTATGCATACAAGAACTGGGATACAGGCTGGGGTTGGGGTGTAGGGTGAGAGGATTCACCAAGACAGAGTGGGAAGCAGAACAGGCAGATCCTCTGAAGTGCACTCCTGAGGGGAGCAAGCAGGTGAGACTGTGCCATGTGGGGCAGCTCCCTGGCTGGGGATCGAGCTTGTTCTGGCTGCGGATAGCAACATTGTGCTGTGCTTTAACCCCCTGCGCCACCACGGAGGGCTCTTCCTGGGCACTTTGAATCTGAAGGCCTACACTTAAAAAGATATCTAGGGTCTCTGCATAGGAAAGTAGTTCCCTGGCACAGGGCTGCTTCTTCCCCCCCAGGTGGTCCTACCCCCCGAGTTGCCATCTTGCGAGAGGAAGGCAGTAATGGAGACCGGGAGATGGCTGATGCATTCCATTTGGCTGGGTTTGAGGTGAGCAGGGTTACTGGCAGAGTGGGACAACGCTCAGGTGGTTTGTTTTTTGACCTTTCCCCTTCCCATCTTGCCAGGTATGGGACGTAACCATGCAGGATCTCTGCTCTGGAGCAATCGGGCTGGACACATTCCGTGGTGTGGCCTTTGTAGGTGGCTTCAGCTATGCAGATGTCCTGGGTTCTGCCAAAGGTGGGTGTCCAGACTTCTATTCCTTCTCCTTCCTGACACATTCCTGAAAAGATGCCTTCGCTCCCCCTTGTTTGACTGAGAATTGGCCTTTCATCTTCACCAGGCCAGGGGAGATTGGGTGCATTTATGCTGGGCAAGATGGCACTGTCCCACCATGAGAACCTACGTGTTGTCTAAAAGGGCAGCCAATTCCAGCAGACTGTTGAAAAAGCATAACCAGATATTTCTGATTTCCCAGCGAAGCAAAAAAAAACCCATATTTTTTTCATGAATCTTCTGTTAGGTAACGAAATAAAACCTTTTGAAAGTGCTCTGCTGGCCAACAAAAAAGCTGGCCCTCTTTTGGCTCAGGAGTTGGCAACATATGTATTACACCAATTAACCCATTTCTTCCCTCAAATTTGCTTTGAGCTGGAGACAGTGCTGGGAGTGTAACAATGCATGTTGGGGTGGAAGATTAGCTGTCTCCTTCATTCCAGGTCTCACCCCAACTTCTCTCTCCCCTTCTAGGGTGGGCAGCTGCTGTGACCTTTCATCCACAGGCTGGGGCTGAGCTAAGGCGCTTCCGGAAGCGACCAGACACCTTTAGCCTGGGCGTGTGTAATGGCTGTCAGCTTCTGGCTTTGCTGGGCTGGGTGGGAGGTGACCCCAGTGAGGAAGCAAAGGAGATGGACCATGGCTCCTGGCCAACCCAGCCTGGCCTTCTGCTCCGCCACAACTTGTCTGGGCGTTTTGAGTCTCGATGGGCCAGCGTGCGTGTGGGGCCTGGACCAGCCCTGATGCTGCGAGGAATGGAGGGTGCCGTGCTGCCTGTGTGGAGTGCTCATGGGGAAGGTCAGGATCCCAGAACACATGGGCGAGGGTTTGAGGGCAGGATGGGTGAAGGACATAAAGGAACTTTGCTTTTACTCTCCTTTTCCTTTCCTCCTAGGTTACATGGCATTTTCTTCTCCAGAACTCCAAGCCCAGCTTGAGGCCAAGGGTTTAGCCCCACTGCACTGGGCAGATGATGACGGGAACCCCACAGAACAGTACCCCCTGAATCCCAATGGGTCCCCAGGGGGCGTGGCCGGTGTCTGTTCCCTTGATGGCCGCCACCTGGCTCTCATGCCTCACCCTGAACGGGCTGTGAGGCCTTGGCAGTGGGCGTGGCGGCCTCCTCCATTTGACACTCTCACCACTTCCCCCTGGCTTCAGCTCTTCATCAATGCCCGAAAGTGGATCCTGGAAGGAGGCTGCTGAGCAGGCCAGGGTGGCTCATCAAGGCCTCTTGGTTTATGCTGCCAAGTATCCGCTGTCCTCTCCCTTATCTTCAGAGGTACCCCTTGTTATTTCCAAATATGTTTGGACAAACAAGGACTAAAATGCCAAAAAAAGGGCATCTATTAATATTTCCATACTTTACTTTAAGCTGTAGGATCTGTTTTTAGTTCTTCTGCTCTAATATGCTTTGGCCTCTATGAGCCCAGGAAATAGCAGGTGATTCTGAGAAAAGAGTCTGTGCAGGGGTGAGTTTGGCTACATGGGGAGGGGCTCCCACTGCTCCACTTCACTTGCTGATCACCATGTTGTGCCTGCGTCATTCATCTGGGCTGAAGGAATGTTTGAAGCCTTCCTTCCTGATATTGGAGTTCAGGGGTAAGGACCTCAGCATTCTATTCTGGGAAACAGAAGCTTCCTGGATTCCTTTTACAATATAGCTTATGGAAAGAAAGAAAGAAAGGAAAATATGGATGGTTTCACTCATAGCAGGAGTTTAAAGGACCAGGGGAGACCATAATAATAGTGAACAACTATATACCAGAGACATTTTACTGGGGTGGAATGGAATAAAAAATGGGGGGTAGGGGGGAGTTCACTGGACTATGGTGAATGGGAAGCCCATGGCATTACAACTGAGATGGAAAAAGGCACAAAATGATATAAAAATAAACTGTTATATTAGTTTAAACGCATGTATCTATATATAGATAGATAAATAGATAGATTATGGTAAGCAATTGTTTGTTTACAGAAGTTTCTCTGATAGAGTTTTTGTCTGCTTTGGTGCTGGCTTCTAAACTCCTAATTTAGCAGCTGCCTTCTGATAGAAGTGGTTCAGCACCCTCAACTTAGGCTTCACTCATTCATTCCAGTAGTTTGGTGATTAGCTATAGTGTCCAACTACTGTCACTGCCCAGGGGGTCATAGATTGGTAGAATTTATAGCAGTAATTGTATATGACACCTACTGCAAGCCAAGCATGTGTTATGCAGTTTATATGTGTCTAAATTAATTCAAAAGAATTCAACAATGCACTTAATCATTTTTTTTTTAAATAAAGGAAGAATTAAAGTTAAATGCATGGCCTAGGGTCACCCAGCTTGAAGGAGAGCCAGGAGCAGTGTTTTCATGCTTCATCTTTTCCCCACCATCCTGTGGTCACATTTCCTGGAAGCAACACGAGAGATCTTACTGACAGCTGGCCATTGTTCCTTCACTCACTGGAGTGTGTATAGGAGTCACTTCCTCATGAGTGTTTCATTGTAGAGCTGAAGTCAGTTTTCCCCCAGTAAACATTTTTTCTCTTGATTCTTTTTTTTATTACTCAAAAAACTTATTTAGCTTTCTGACTCTGTCATCAACACTTTCACAATAACTTTGTGCTCCTCAATAAAGAAAGTACATGGGTTCCTGTGACAGGTACACTTAGAACACATGGAGCCACCCTAGGTGTCCTGCTGACGTGTTTTATTTTACACAGCCTCATAAGGAACTTCAGGCCGTGGCAGGAGCCCATCAGATTGGCCTGGGTACAAGCCACATGTGGATTTTGGTGCTTTCCTATCCTTGATAGAGAGGTAAACAATCTATCACCAGGGACTTGGGACTGCCTAGTTTTGCTAGGGCAATGTTGAAGGATAAACTGTGAAGACTTATCAAATGCTAGAACATGCTGAATGCATCTCAATAACATCCTAAGAAGAGTTCAGTATCTTTTTAGGGCAATTTGTGCTTCATTGCTCCAGCAGGCTATTTGAGAGGGTGGAAGCAGGTGGAATGGGACCACATCCCACTCTGCCCTGTGCAAAGCCTACCCCGACCCCATGCTTCACCATGTAGTGGCAGTGGCTCATCATCTTAGACTTTATGTCCATCTAGCTAAAGGTCTTGCAGCTATAGATGCCCCATGCTGTCTACCTTTGTGGTAGTATGATCATGTGCCACAGGTGTGTCTTTCCAACCTGGGGCTTCTCCATGAACTATCCCTGTCATAGAATAGGGTTCAGTCACTGCTGAATCCAGGCACTGCTGCTGCATCAGCTGCTCAGAGGACATGTCTTGCAGCTGGTTGAGGTCCACACGTGCTGGTGAACTTGCAGAAGGTGTACTTCTCCACTCCTAAGATCTCAGTTTCTTCAGGAAAGTCAGCATCTTGATTAAAGAAATTTCCCAGAAAATGGAGACTGGAATCTCAGGTCTTTAGAGGCCTTTCTAAAGTACATTTTTTCAGAAAGAAGAGATTAAAATCCAGCATTTGCCTTCTTCTGCATAAATAGTTTCAACATATCTTTTTTAAGATTTTTTTTATGCATACAAGAACTGGGGTGTAGGCCAGAGGTGGGGAGGGTGAGAGGATTCACCAGAGACAGTGGGGAGCAGAACAGGCAAATCTACTGAAATATACTGCTTAGGGGCACAGTGGGCAAGACAGGAGAGGTCTGCTGTGCCGTGTGGGTCAGCTCCCTGGCTGGGGATTGCCTCATGCCTCAGTGACTGCTGATTCTTGGTAGTACTGAGACTAAACCCCTATGCCACCAGGGAAGCCCCCGTTTGAACATATCTTTAGGTCAAAATAACTTAAGACCCAAAACCCCTTTCCAAGATTACCTTTGTGAATTAATACTTTGCAAAGCAGAGTAAAAAGGAGACTGAGTGGCTTGACACTGAGAAGTACATAGGAACCTGGACAGGCTGTCATGGCATGTCATAAGTGTAGGAAATTCTACCTTGTGTAAGTTCTACGAATTTTAGATATTTTCTGTCACTTGTACCTTATCTGAGTGAACCTTTTTTTAACTTCCCTTCATTCTTCAAGGACATTGGCCCTTGGTTCATAGCCTAGCCTTCATCCCTTCTGTTATCCTGGATTTCTGTTCTACACCAACCATTTCACTTCCCCCAACTATCTTACCTTTTGTCATTACCCAGATTTGCCCCAACTGCAATCTTTCTTAGTTAAGTACCCTACCTCTAACTATAACTTTTCCAAAGTCATGAGGACCTCCAGCTCAACTACTTTCCCCAACCCATCTTTTCTTCCTCCTTCATATACCACTCTTTAGCCAAATTACTGTTCTAACTTATTTTTCACTATTAGTCTTAAACTGTGTGTTTCTGTCTTTAGGGGAGTAAATTCCACGAGAATAGGAATTAATTGTTGCTCTCCATTGTATCCTACTACCTGATATAGTGCCTATCACATGCTAGGTACCCAATAAATATGTTATATGAATGAAGTAAAATGAAAGAATTATAAAGGTTGATTTACTCGTTTCCTTAAAGAAGAGTGAACTTAATGAATTAAGTGTGATGGTGGCTTACCTTTGCAGATCCTCTCAAGCATTTACCCCCTTAGTTTTTCAGTCATTCAAAGTTACAGGTTCTTATCATTGCACCATATGGACATGGGTTTTGGAGGTGGCGGTGGGGAGATGGACAACCAGTAAGTCTTACCTCTTTCTTAATCTAACACCTACCTGGCAGTCAGCCAGTGCAGGAAGACCCAGCACTGAATGGGTGCGCATTAATCTAAGAGCTGGGGTGTAGGCCAGAAGTGTGGGTGGGTGAGAGGATTTACCCTCCAGTCACCATGTGTGTGCTAAGAGGAGCATTACTGGCAGTGCTGAATACAGGGAGAGAAATGTTTGCAAGGAGATCCAGATGGGAGAAGGCCACTTATTCTGGGGAGTTTCCACTCTCTCTCCAACAGGCCAGCCTGTCCCTAAGTGTCCCTCCAAACTGCAGCTGACAGACCCTGCCCAAACTAGGGTATAGACAAGGGAATTGGCTGGGAAGGAAGTACATGTGAGATAGTGTGGGCCTGTGGGAGGCGTCTCTTACAGCAGCCCAGGGGCCAGAAAGTGGCATCTGATGAGACGATTTATAAGACAGCTACAAGATTCTGCCACTTTAGGATTCCTGAGAGGGATTGTGTTGGTTCTTTTGGAGGTTATTTTTTTCTTTTTAAGATTTTAGTTATTTTTTGGTGTAGAAGAACTAGGGTGCAGGCAGCAGTGTGGCAGAGGTCAGGTGGTGAGAGGATTCATCAAAGACAGAGTGAGGAGCAGGACAGACAGATATACTGAAATTTAAGGCTGAGGGGAGCAGCAGGTGAGACAGGAGAGGACTGCTGTGCCATGTGGATTAGCTCTCTGGCCCAGGATTGTCAAAGTGTACCTTCATGGTGATAGTGCTGAGACCGAATCCTTAGGGCACCAGGACGGCCCTCTTTCAGAATTTTATTATTTTTTAAAAAATTTATTTATGCATACAAGAGTTGAGGTGTAGGCCAGAGGTGTGGGGGAGAGGGGAACAGGCAGATTGACTGAAATACACTGCTGAGGGGAGCAGCGGGGCGAGAGAGAAGTCTGCTGCACCATATAGGAGAACTCCCTGGCTAGAACTCATGCTGCAATTAGCTTCATAGTGCTGAGACTTAACCCCTGTACCACCAGGGAGCCCCTGCTCTTTCAGAGTTTTAAAGTTGAAACACACATGGCAAGAATGTCTTGATCTTGAATTAAAAACTTGGGCCACTTTTTAACTAGAGAGAAAAACTGGTTACAATAGCAAGGGAAGGAGACTATGAATATAACGGTGGTACACAAAGACACTTGAAGGACAGGGAAATATACATATATCAGAGAGGGCTCCTGGCCTTAGTTGTAGAAAGTTTCTTTTAAAAGAGGGAAAAGAGGGCCCTCCCTGTAGGCGCAGCGGGTTAAAGCACAGCACTAAGAAGCTTAAGCCACTTCCGCATGAGTTCGATCCCCTCCTGTCCCAGAGGAGCTCCACATGGTACGGCAGACCTCTCCTGACCCGCCCACTGCTCCCCTCAGCAGTGTACTTCGTCAGTCTGCCTGTTCTGCTCCCCACTCTGTCCGTCAATCTGCCCCCCACTCTGTCCGTCAACCTGCCCCCCACTCTGTCCGTTTAATCTGCCTGTTCTGCTCCCCACTCTGTCCCTGGTGAATCCTCTCACCCTCCACATCTCTGGCCTGTACCCCCGTTCTGTACGAATAAATAAATAAATCTTAAAAAAAAAAAAGAGGGAAAAGAATAAAGGACACATATAGACGCAAGCAGGCAGAAAGAGTCGTCCCCGAAAAAAACAGGTTTGCTAAAAGAGAGGTCTGAATACTCACAGGCTGGCAGCCTTGACAGAAGATGGTACATGTTTGGGAGGCTGATGATATGCTCTGCTTAGGGTGTGTTGAATTTGAAGTACCTGTGGGACATACAAATTGAGACATGCAGCAGGTAGGAGATATGGGGGATAAAGATGAAGATTTGGGAAGTGCTGGTATATGTATGGAGATTTTCTAGGAGTATGTAGAGCATGGTAACCCGGTATTTTAGGGGCTGGGGAATTGTACCACTAACTCTATAGTCTAACCGGATGTAACTCTATAGTCTAACCGGATGTAGTCCAGGCTATTCTCCACCACTGAGTCCTGGGTGGAGGACCTGTTTGCCTGGGAGAGGCAAACGCCTCTCCCCTATTCTCAACATAGTACCGACAACCCTCCCTACTCCCCAACACCTCACCTGTATGTAAGGAAATGGCGTTGGCTAAATAAAGCAGATGAAAAGACCTGAATTTTATGGTACTTTGAAAGCTAGTGTCCCATGGGATTCCAATGACACATTCTAGAAGATTTGAAGGGAAGGGGTGGGGGGCATACCCACAGAGTTCAAGACACATGGATCCTGGCCTGGGCTGCAGCCCAAAGAAACCTCTTTACCCTTGAATATGTGATACATCTCCCCTACTCCATAAGGATCCATCAGATTCTGAAGGGCTGTAGTAGGAGTCATCCCCCACACTGCCATATTCAGGATAGGCCACCAAGGGGTGTCCATTACCATATATAACCTCTCCCATTTGAATGAGGAACAGGTATGAGTTGGAGGAGGGCATGTGTCTGTCGAAAAGTCAAAACTGAACCTCTCACCCCTCCTCCCACACCTCTGGTCTGTATTCCAGTTCTTGTATGCATAAATATTCTTTTTTTTTTTTTAAAGAAAACTCAAGACTTAGGGTTGTTGGGGGATACATAACTCATTCTTAGGAGGTTGGGGAGTTGTGCTGTTCACCAACTCCAGAAACAAGGTTCTTATGAATATTATAGAGCACTGACATATGACATTGTCATCCCTTCTCCATTGGTTATTGATAATCTCGCACAGAAAAGGATGAATGTCAGTATTAGAGGTTCTAAACTCCACTCTTGAGGAGTAGGGGACAGGGAGTTAGTAGTGTGCCAGTCTTGTGAGTAGGTGACAACAAAGGCCTTCTCACCTCTTTGCCCTATGCACAAACAAGCCCTTCATCAGACACCCTATTTCTGTCATTAGTGTCTCCATTCTTGACCAGTCCTCCCCCTTTGAATCTTCTCTTTGTCCTTTCTCTGTACTTTATAAATCCCTCATATTGGATCTCCCTGGTGACTTAAGGTGCTAAGTCTCAGCACAATGAAATTATCTATAGCTAATGTAGCATGAGTCCTACTCCCAACCAGAGTTAGCCCACATGGCACAGCAGATCTCTCCTGTCTCACCCGCTGCTCCCCTCAGCAGTGTACTTCATTGATCTGCCTGTTCTGTTTCCCACCGTCTCTGGTGAATCCTCTCACTCCTATACCTCTGGCCTGTACCCCAGTTCTGTGTGCATAAATAAATATTAGTGTTTCCCTTGCTTATCCAACTTAATGTCTTCCTCTCCTACCTCT
Organism: Condylura cristata; assembly: GCF_000260355.1. NCBI lineage: Eukaryota > Metazoa > Chordata > Mammalia > Eulipotyphla > Talpidae > Condylura > Condylura cristata. Next base: position 28,537,901 of record NW_004567118.1, on the reverse strand, counting down.
CCTAGCTTAGTGCAGACCCTCAATGCCTTACACCTGGGATATTTTAATGAGCTCTTATTCTGTTTCATCCCTAACTGGTCTAACACCAACTGGAAATACTATATTATAGCTCTGATGCTGGCTACCCAGAATTAGCATCAGATTCCACAAGGCTACCTTCATTTCAGCCACAAATCTTAGGGATCCCTAGACCACCTACATTTCTGACCAACTGTATATTTATGGGGTCCTGCTACTTTCACTGGTTCAATAATTCACCAAGAAATGCTAGACTTGTAATTATTGCTTCAATGTAGGGCTACATATAGGCAAGATCTGGAAAATCACAGTTTCCCTGCTCTTTCCCCCAGTGAACACATTAATATGTTCCCCTGAGCCTTACTATCCAGAATTTTTATTGGGTTGATAGTAAATGGCTTAAATCTTCTACCCTCTAATCACAGGTTGGTCTTTCTAGTGTGGTCTGTCCCCATCCCCATCCCCCTCTCCTTAGCATAAATTATTAGGGCTCATCCTGAAAACAGAACTACTGTCACTTGGGAATTTCCAAGGATTTCTGTTTCCTTCCCAGGAGCCAGGGACAAGAGCAAGCAAGCTCTTTATTATTCAACATCTCACTGCTTAACCGTTTCTTAAGCAACAACCATGTAATAATATTTACAGGCTAAGCCCTGTACAACTCAGTGGGAAGCTAAAGACAGGTGATGGTACCTGCCTTCCAGATGCTAGAGTCTCTGGGGATTAGAGTTTATAATACAGTGAGGCCCATGCAGGGGGACGGGAAGGCCAGGAGTCATAGGCGCCCACAGAAGTAGTTAGCCCAGAATGGTTTTCGGCAGATCTGGTGATGAGCTAGCCAATGGAAAGAGGAAAAAGTTCTAGCCAGAGGACAGAGCATATGCAAAAGCCCAGAGGCATGAAAAAGGCTTATTCAACCAAAGGGCTGAGGTAAGGTTTAAGTGCCTTGTGTACAGAATATGAGAGGGAAATGGGGAGGTATGGGGCTGGAAAGTTCCGTGGGGTTCCGGGTGGCTGCTATAGAATCACCTTCAAACACAAGGACACACTTCTACAAACACTGTATTCGTGTTATCAGGTCTTTAGAAATAACTGGCTACTATTGATTGCCACAGGACTCTGCGCCTCCTTCCGATGCAATTTGCTGAATGGTAAATCAGGAGCACGGAAGCCTATGACATTACAGGAAGTGAACTATTTGCTCTAACTTGGAGTTCAAGAAGAAACACCTCCCCTTGAGTTTAAAGCATAGGTAGGGCACAGAGTACTTCAGAGCTGGGTCTCCTAAGCTGTTGGTCAGTCAACTTGGGTGCAGAAAAATTTCATTTACTTTCAGTGACCTCTTCACCAAAATTTAGCATCCCTTTGTGACTACAGATAATAAACTACAGTGGTATTAGTCGTAACCAAAAATTTTCAGAGTAGCAATCAGATATTATCACTCAAGTTTGAGTCGTTACAGATCTCTTGAACTAGAATTTATGCACACTGCTAATTTGATACTATATATATTAGACTAAGACAGTCTAATAATGTAACAAAGAACCTTTTATTATATCAAAAATCTGGGCTTTGATATAGTTAATTTTTTTATTCCTTTGTATTACATTTTATGACTTTGAAAACATTATTCTGAGTACGAATACACGAGGTCACCAAACTGCCAAGAGAATGCATGGTAGGAAAAAAAAGTTTTAAAAATCCTGCTTAATAGAAATATGCATTGCCCTAATTCTTTCCAAAGGGATGCTAGACTTTGGGTGTTGAGTCCTATCTCTCTGGTCTGAACCCAGTCCTGGTACCTCTTGGTGCATTCAAAGGTGGCAGGACATGGGTGGGCAGGCTCTGGGAGACCTGTCCCCAAAGCAAAGAAAGCCATCAGTTACACGCAGGGTACTGGATAAGAGAATGTCTGGGGGTGGGGGGAGGTAAAGAATCAAGCGGTTGCAACTAATCTGTCAGTCACATCCACATACCCTCTTGAGAAAAGTGAGTGTGGCAATCTATCTGCCCCATGATATTCATCTTGCTAGCCACAGCTAGATGGACAATGGATTTCATTCTGTTTGGCCAGTGGCCTGGAAACTGGGGAGCTTGCCAAATAGATACTCTCAGATTGTGTGACAACTAATTAAAACTGTTAGATCCTGTCTCTCAGGATATTTGAGTTTAAACTCACAGGGAGAGAACTGACTGTTGGGATGGCTGTGACATACATAAAGAGGAATAGGGCAAAAGAGAGGAAGTGGGGTCAAGAGCGGGAATATGCCCAAATTAGTGGGGCCTGCCAAACCACCTGCCCAGAGGATTAGCCCTGTATCTGTTATTTCATGGAGGCTGCTTCCTACCACCTGCAAGAGCCCACCTAACCTGTGCCCAAGAACTCTAGAATTGTGGCATGTCAGGAGTCCTGAGCTGCATAGAGTTCATGGCAGAGCAGGACTTCAAACATGCCAGAGAAACAAAATAAGGAAATTGGGGAACTTTTCTTCTTCAGTCTTCCTAACCTAGTCTGACTTCCTCTTAGTATGAACACTGCCTTTTGTGCCCAGTGCTATGGACCTATTAAAGTCTATGCCTTTTCAGGTTTCCTCTCTCATAACTGCTCATAAAGCAGTTAGTGCTGGTATTGCAACTAAGGGAGAGGGGACAGGCAGAGAAAACACAGGGTCCAGAGAAGAAAAGGGGGCCAGAGAAATCTGTTACTCCCCATGTGAGAAAAGCAGGAGGCAGATTGTTCTAATCTGGTGCCCTACGTGCCCCATGTCTTTTGGGGCCTATAATAATCCCCCCCTCTTTAGGGTTCCTCATGGATCAAACCTATCCTACTCTGTCCAGAAATAGATTCAAATTCAGGTACATCTGTATCTCCTTTAATTGTGATACTTTAGAGATGAAAAAAAAATGAAACTCAGAGAAGTCTAATGCTGGCCATTAAGAAGTCAGAAATGAAAGTGTTGTATGCTCTATAAAAACTGTGCACATGGCCACCTCTCCAGCCTCAGCATTCAGAGCTCCCTGCTACCCATTCCCCACCACACTCCTTGCCAAATTCATATATTTGCATTCCCCAAACTATGCCCTCTCATCTCCAAATCTTTGCTCTTGATATTCCTCTGGAGCCAATACTCCTGGGAAGCTCTGGTAAATTTTCTTTTTTTAAAGATTTAGTTTATTTATGCATACAAGAACTGGGGTACAGGTCAGAGGTGCAGGGCGGGCGGGGTGTGTGATTCACTAGAGATAGAGTGAGGCGCAGAACAGGCAGATGTATTGAAGTACACTGCTGAAGGGAGCAGCAGGTGAGACAGGAGACCCATGTGGGTCAGCTCCCTGGCCGGGGATGGAGTGCTGCAGTGGCTGCCGATACAGCTTCATAGTGCTGTGCTTTAACCTGTGATGGCACCAGGGAGGGCCCTGGTGAATTTTCTGAGTCAACCTTTAAGACTTAAAGTATATTCCTCTATTCCTTGTATACCTTGTATCTTTATCTCTTCACATAGGGCCTGGCAAGGTCAGTGACCAAAAATTATGTGGTCCTTTGCCCCAATGTCACAAAATTATTAGGGTCCTAAAGTATGATCAGCCCTTGGAACACTGTGGGTGGGATGACCTCAGGATGAGGTGAGTGCAGTTCTAGGCTGGGAACTTAGGTGACATCGGGTGGTGGCTAGGGTTCCAGATTTCACACTATTTAATCACTCAACAATACATAATGGTTCTATGATATACTAAATGCTCTCCCAGGTGCTGGGGATCAAAGACAATGGAGAAATTGGCTGGGAGAATATACTTTAACTGAAACTTGAAGAACACTCTAAAAAAAATATAAAAGAAAAACAGGATTTAATCCCTGCTTTTGTGCAGGTGTGTGTGGAAGGGGAATTGCTCTCCTCCCCACGCTGCCTTCCCAAGGCAAAGATTTAAGGGGGATTAGCTATATAACCCCTAAGTTGGGACTCATTTCCAGAAAGGTGTGAGGCCTGAATCCTAACCTGGCTCCACACCTGGCCCCATTGTTCCCCTAATTCCTCGCATCGGATCTGGGAATCTGATCTGGAATTAGCGGTCTGGTTGGCAGCTCATTCACGGACCAGAAGCCTCGTGGACTAAAGTGAGACCCTGAAAATTATTCTCCCCTGACTGAAGACCTCACCCAAACAGCAGTCCCGTGGAGGAACTACTTCCCTAAGAAGGGTCTCTCCGGCAACCTTCTTAGAAGGTGCGGCCCCTTTAAAGGAGACTGGCGGGCGAGGAGCGGTGACCACCGCGCAGTCAGAAGTTCCAAAACCCTCCTCGCTCTAGGTCGACCCCGCAGTCCCGCCCCCAAGCCCTCCCGAGAGCTTGGCTTCCGGGGCCGCGCTCCTGGGCACCGCCCCCAAGGCGCGGGCGCCGATTGGCCAGCGCAGTCATAGGGTGGGGCCAAATCTTAAAGGGTCGGGGCGGGTAAAGCGCCGAGGCCGTGGTGGCCGCTTCCTAGCGCCGAGAAGTGATGTCACGTGGTCCCATGGGGGTTTCTTTTAAATCTCTCTGAAGTCCCATACCCCAGTCTTGGGCCCATGGAGCCTTCGCGAGACTATCCATTGTTCGGGGGCGCCTTCTCAGCTACGCTACCCGCCGGGGCCATTGACGTGAGGTGAGAAGGCCGGGGCGCCCACGGGTGGGTTGCGGGAAGTAGTCGGGGCCCAGTAGGGTCTGCTCCGCCTCTCCCCAGCGACCTCCGACCAGTCCCAGACAACCAAGAGGTCTTCTGCCATCGCGTGACGGACCAGAGCCTGATCGTAGAACTTCTGGAGCTGCAGGCCCACGTGCAAGGCGAAGCAGCTGCGCGGTGAGGGAGGCGGGCCCGCGGGTGGCTAATGGGAGAAAGGGAAGGGGGGCCGGGGGCGGGGCGTCTGGCTGGACGGTTAATCTGGGCAATGAGAACTCCAAGGGCAACAGCATATCGCGGGTAGTGAGCGAGCCTTAGAATTTAGAGATGCTGGGGACGAGGGTCAGTGAGAAATGCCCTCCTTGCCACTGCTTCCCCTACTCCAGGTACCACTTTGAAGATGTTGGAGGGGTGCAAGAGGCAAGGGTTGTGCAAGTGGAGGCTGTGCAGCCCCTCCTTTTGGAGAACCTAGCCCTGCGGGACTGCTGTCAAGAAGCTTGGGTTCTCTCTGGCAAGCAGCAGGTAGCTAAAGAAAACCAGCAGGTGAGGGCCAGGGGAGTGAGATGTCCTGGAGGGGTGGTAGGGGTGGCCGGAGGGACCACATCAGTACCTGGACTCTGATCCCTTTAGGTAGCAAAGACTGTGACATTGCACCAGGCCCTGCTGCGATTGCCCCAGTACCAGACTGATCTCCTGCTCACCTTCAATCAGCCCCCGTAAGGAGGACAGAAAGGTCACATAGCTCATAACTGGGTTCCCAGGAGACTCAACTGGGAGGTGCAGAGCAGGGAGACTGGCTGGTGAGGTTCTCCTAGAAAGCAAGTGTGGGCCAGAGGTTTGGGGTCACAGATTCCTAGGTCTTCCGGGGAACAGGAAGTGGGAACTTCCAAACCTGAGACCTGGATGATATTCTCTCTCTATTTGTTCCCCCACCCCCAAGTCCTGATAATAGGTCACCTCTTGGCCCTGAAAATCTGTCACCAAGGCCCTGGAACCTGGGTGACTTTGAACAGCTGGTGACCAGTCTGACCCTTCACGATCCCAACATCTTTGGTCCCCAGTAAAGATGCTGAAACACTGCATGATGCTGTTGAAGACATGGGGACCCAGTCTGCAAGGGGGACAAAGAGGTGGATGTATTCCCCTCATTCCTCCCCCATGCATAAACATAAGACACATCCTCTCTGAAGAAATAAATTTGCTTTATAACCAATATAATCTCTGTGCCTTTGAATCTAATAGGACACCTCGGGGGTGGGGGGCAAGTTTAAAGTTATCCCCTTCTGGGATCAGAAGGGATCCAAGGCTGGCAGTGGAGAAAGGGAGGAAATATACTTTGGAGTGACTGATTCAGCCCTGAGAGGGTTGTGAATATACAGAGAGAGGGTTGGGAAGGTTTAAAGCAACACCAAAGAAAGGAGAGAAACTATCCTTTGTAGTGATTCAGCCCTGAGAAAACATGGGGAGTAGAGTTGGCTGTCTCCCTCACACGGATGAAAGGTCACCTGGTCAGAAGTCACCAGGACAGAGAATTTGAGGCAGAAGTGTCCAAGGAGTGCTGATTTGTGGCATGCGGAAGAATGGCTATCATTTGGTGTATGCATAGTAGAGGATGCGCAGCTGGTCCCAGAAGAAGAGGGAGAGGATGGTGTGGGGGCCAAGGCGGAAGTAGGAGGCACCTATACCCTTGTACATGCCAAAAATCCCCTCTGTCCGAGCCGTCTGCAGTAGAGCGTCCAGTATTCCTCGGTACATGAGGCCCTGAGAGCAGGTTGCAGAGGGAAGGAGAGCACAGGGAAGGAGTTTGTCAGAGCCCACGAGAGGCCTCACCTCTGCAGGCTGCATTGTAGGCTGTCCTGCCTGCAGCTACAATCTGCTTTCCCCATCCCTCCCACCTCTCCCTGCCTGCCCATACCCCAGAGCACTCCTTTACCTTGCCCTGGGCATCTGTGGGCTGGTTGTAGAGTCTTGTGCAGGCCACATCAAAGGGTGTCATGGCTAGGACCACTGCAATGCCACTCACCATGGCCGCTGCCAGAGCCACCTTCCAGCTCTGGGGAGGAAATATCTAAAGGGGGGGAGAAAGCTTTGTCAATCAGTCTGTCATTCAATCATTAGGAAAGGACTAGCTCTGTGCTAGGGATACAGTGTAGAGCTAGTAGCACAGGGAGTGTCCACTCTAATAGTGATACACAGTGTATGTGATAACACTGTGAAGAAGAAAGGGCAGGATGCCCTAAGGACTCCAGTAAACTTTCAGGGGGAAGGGGGGAAAAAAACTGTGTGACGGATATAGTCAGTGACCCCAGAGCACTCCTGCTGTTCCCTCATATTGAATATCCCCTCTAGGGTCCATTTCAGTTTGCCCTCCCGCTGCCCACGCTCCCAGAATGAGACCACCCCTTCCCCAGGCAGTACCTCCCACTGAGTCAGGAGGTCCTTGGTGGATGAGAAGGTGCACAGCTGGGTGGAGGAACCGATGACAACTCGGGGCATGCCACCTAGAGCCCCACGCCACAACCCCACCAGGCCATGTTTCTGGCCAATCTCGGTTAGTGCTTGAAACATGCCCTGGTGGGGGGAAGACCATGGGTGCAGGGTTCAGTCATCCCAGCATCAGAGACTTCAACCACCCAACACTGCCAAGGATGGGTCATTAGGAGGCACATGAGGTCTAAATAACTAGTCCTTGGTGGGTTTGGAGCAAGGATGTGGCTCCTCAGCTGCCTACCACACCTCGTTCATATCCAGAATAGGCGCAGGGTGCATTGGTCATGAGAATGGGGCAGGAGAAAACAGGTGTGGAAGACTAGGGAAACAGAAACATTGTGGGAAAGCGGGTCTAGGTGGACTCCAGGGATAGAGTGGGGCTTAATCGATGGGTTAGACAGTATGATGGCGGGGTTGGAGTTCAGGCAGGAAGTAGGGTGGGGGAATGGGAATGCGGGTGGTGCAGGGAGTGGCAGGGACTCCACAGAATTGGAAAACCCTCACCTGATGCTTATACTGGTGTCCTACAGCAATTTCTGAGGCTGCCTGTGCCTGTAGGTGTGTCTTCACCTGGGGAAAAGAGAGTATCACTGCCTATGGTCCACTGGCCATCCTCCCACCTTAGAGGCTGAAATGTCTGACCCCTCACATTTCCTCTAGGGTGTTCAGCAACAAATATACTTTTAATCTGATAATTATTGTTGTTCCCACTTTACAAATTGGTCATGAGACTCTGTGTCCCTTGGCTCTAGTCTCAGGGGGATGGATCTCCTAGCACTACAAGACAACCCACCTCGTCTCTATTCTCCTTCCCTTGGGGATAGGTGTGGGGGATGGAGAGGTTGGAGAAAGACAACATTAGCCAAGACCTGGGTATCCAGACTCTCATGCCAGCTCTCACTCTCAGACTAGATTTCTAGCCACTACCCTAACCCAGCTCCTAGCAGATCCAGGCAGACTATGAGGCAGTTTGCTGAATCTGCATAAATTTGCCCTCTAGTCCCCAAAACCCATGTGCCCAGCTGAATTTGGAGAGGCCACTGTCCCTGAATTTCATAACCTGGGAGTGAGACCTTCTTTCTTTGTATGGAACTCCATGCCTCCCAGGAACTTCCCAGAAGAAGGACTAAATAGTGTTCTTTCCTTGCAATAAGCAGCTATGTGACCTTGAGCTGGTCACTACCCCCCCTTTAGGTCTCAGGGTACCAACCCTTCCACCAGATACCTCAAAGAGTGAGACTATAATTCTGCAATGCCCAGGATATTTGATCCCAACACTCTCATGTATGTTACTCAGATTCCTTAACCTCCACTATACAAATCTACTTTCAACCTCAATAAGAGGTTGTAAAACCCAGCCCCCACCCTGATATAAGGTCTGCGCTGAAGGCCCCAGCAAGACCCTTCTTCTCACCATGTAGATGGGGCTTCCCAAGTAGGCTCCCATGACCCCAGCCAGGGCCCCAGCGGCAGCACTGCGCGGAGGGCTGAGGGAGCCTTCGGCTGTGTGCAGGTAGCCCCCCGCCTCAGCCAGCCCGTAGGTGCCCAGCCGGATGCCATTCATTAAGAACTGGTATAAAAGGGCAGGGGCTAAGCCCTTCTGCAGAGCAGCCAGGCCATCCACTTTGCCGATGGTGATGAAGGCATGGAAGACGTTTCGGTAATGCCTCGGGTAGGTGCCAGGTGCCTGTAGTTCTCCCTGCAACTGCATCCTGGTCTTCACCACCTCCAGGGGGTTGGTGAACAAACAGGCCCCACAGGCTGCCAGGCCGCTCATCAAGAAGTCCATGGTGGGGTAGCAGTAGCAGGAACTGACCCAGGGGTAAGAAAGTCAAAGTGAGTTTCAGTAGTCACAAATCACGGGGAAGACTTCAGTTTCAGCAATCCAGGTTACAGGATGTGAGAATTTAGAAGTCTGGAGTCAAGAAAGTCAGGGTCAAATGTCAAGAGGTCAAGGGTTAACTGGAATCTGGGAGTCAGGGGCTAGCAAAGGGAAGAAGGAGGCGAGAAGGTTATGACAGGGACTAGCTGGTCAAGGAGGCAGAAGCCAGGAGAGCAGGTGGGATGCTACGTCTATGGGGGTCTGGGAGTAGGGGAGGGAAAAGCGGAGTTGGGAGACGGGATTCGGAGAGGGGCGGTGGCGGGAGGAAAAAGAAAACCAGGAGGAAAAGGATCCGGGAGAAGATCCGGTGGCGTCCCCGGGACAGCAACGAGATCTGAATCTGGGAAGGAAGTCGGTACTCAGTCCAGGGATGAATGTCCCCAAGCAGCTGCAGCAGCCCGCAGCGGCTAGGGCCCTGGTAGCCTGCGGAGGCGGGGCCGCCACGCTCCGGTCATTGGAGGGCGGCGCCCAATGGGGAACCTGCGAGAGCCGAGAAGCCGCAGCCTCAGCCAATCAGCGCTGAGCCGGCTCCTGGGCCAATGGGAGGCGCTGTCGGCCACCCGGTCCCTGGAATCCGCTGGGGGGCGGTTAGAATTAACTCTCCCCACCCCGCCTCAGAGCCAGGCCCCAGACTCAGGTCTGGGAGGGGACCCCGGAGCGCCGAGGTTTTTATCAGCGGCGCGGAGATGGGGCTAGAGTCTTGCTTCCTGGACTGGCGCAGAGGACACGTGCGGAGGCACCAGTGTCCCAAGGGTGACTGAGACTGCTGCTTTGGAGGACGAAGGGCTCCCCTCCTTCACGGTCTCTCCCGGGTCCTCGCCAGGCCGTGTTATCAGCTCTCGGTCCACGCCCGGCTGGGTTCGGATGGCGGGGGAGCGCGGAACTAAGGCTCCTCCCGCGGGGCAGACGGGACGCAGCTGCTGGACGAGACTGATCTCCCGAGGCTGAGTAAAGCCGGTTCTAGTGACGGGTGTGGCTAGCTGCAGGCGCTGAGGGAGGGAGGGAGGTCTGAAGAACGGTGAGGGCGTAGTCATATCCCTGCCCATGTTCTGCTTTTTTGATCCTCACTGCACCCCAGAGAAAAAAGGGCAAGCCAAGGCAAGGATTTTAATGTCCCGCATATAACTAACCGGGCTTGGGTTACACCGGGCTAGCAAGTGGTAGGGAAGGTCCTGACCTTAATCGTGGGAGAATTTTGAGAAAAGAGATGGGGGAAGTAGCTGGGAAGGGGCTGAGAGGGCAAACTTGGAGGAAGTAGACAGTTTCGCTGGCGGCATGTGGGTGGATACAGGCTCGCCACGTGTGAGGCAGCTCCCAGACTTAGAATAAAAGCACCATTAGAGTTCCAGTTTGGGTCTTCCTGCTTACCAGCTAGATGGCCCTAACCACGTCATTTAACACCTCAGTCTCCTTGGGAAAGTGAGAACACAAATATCTAGGGCACATACCTTGAGTGAAAGTATTAGGCTTGTATCGTGTGTTCAACGACCAGGTTTCCTGAAAAGTCAAGAGCTGTAAGGGCGCTGTGCTGTTATGTATCCTGTTCCCACTTCTGAAAATGTCCTTGCCTCCTTATTGTGGAGATTTCCAAATGGTTCTTCACCTTGAGCCTGGTCTTACCTAACCCTTGAAGTGTTTCCAAGTTCACGTTCAGGCACTCCCATCCAGCTTTGTTCCTCAAACTTTTACCTTCGGCTTCCCATTCTGATTAGCATTTGTTTACTCTAACTCTTTCATCCATCACTACACTGGGGGAGGGGCCTGAGTCATCTGTAGCTCACCAGGGTTCTGCTAAGTCTTTGAGCCTAGGATGAAGCAGGAGAGGAAGGTAAAGTAGAGCAGCAAATGGGATTTCTCAAAGGGGCTATGAAAGTGTCTCCTAAAATTTTCCAGGGAATGCTCCCCAAATACCTCCACCAGTTGTGTTACAGGCCAGGGAGAGAGGGGCACCACTGAAGCCCCAAACCTGCCTGCTCTAAGTGGGTTCTGCCATCCACAGCATCAAGACAAAACATGTAAAACTTTAATGAAAAGGGACTTTAATGCAGTGAATATACAATATGGAACACAAAGAATATAATTTCTAAATCAAACACCTGAAGTTACCCATCCCCTCGTGGGAAGTCCACCCAAAAGGGATTGGTCCAAAGCAAGGCCTGAAAGCTGCCTCAAGACTAAAGCACCTTCTGGCCCGGACCCATAGAAAAGGGTCAGAAATGGCCAGACAAGTCTGGGAGGAAAAGAGCACAATCAAAATCAGTATAAACACGGCCATAGTCACCTCCCTACAGGTCTCTCACCCACATCTGCCTTAACCAGTCCAGGGCCAAGAAACAAGCACGGTTTCTTCATGACATGCTTGCTGCTCCATGTGGCTTCCTCAGGTCTCCTTCTGCCTCTCCATCTTGCTTCCTTCTCTCTCTATTCCTCTCTTCAGCTCCACCCTCCTTCTGGGTGGGGCAGGGAACCTGGAACTTCCCCTTTTCCTAGGCACCACCCTGTTACAGTTGGATGGGACAGAGCTCATTATTGTATTTATCCTTGAGGTTACACCAGTGGTTCTCAAATTGTGGTCCTTGAAGGAGCAGCAGCCGCACCTTGGTATGTGTAAGATACAAAGTCAGTCCCCTGTCCTGTGCCAGAAACTCTGGAGGTGGAACTGATAATCTGTTTTAACAAACCCTCTACATAGTAAATTTTTAGCACCTCTGGCTAACTCTTATCTTTGATATTCAGATGGCCCTTGAAATAGACAACTTCTGTAATTTTTTAAATAAGCTTAAGTTTCAGATTTACAAAAAAATTGTTCAGATTTTATGAATCCCATATACTCCACATCTAGTTTCCTGTACTAACATCTTGCATTAATGTACTATATTGTTATAATTAATGGACCAATATTGACATATTATTATTTACTGAAGTCCAAATTTTATTCAGATCTTCATTTTTGTTTCTGTTCTAGGATCCCATCCAGGATACCACATTATATCAGTTGTCAACTCCTTAGAACGCTCTTAACTGTGACAGTTTTTCAGACTCCTTATGTAGATGACTGGCAGTTTTGAGGAGTACTGGTCAGGTATTTTGTAGAATGTACTGTTGGGTATTTTTTTCCTCAAGATTGGACTGAGGTTATAGGTTTTGGTGAGGAAAATTGACTGCCATTTTCATCATATCATTTCACTGGTGCAGTTAGATACATACTATCAAAATGATTAATTTCTGTTGAGATGATGTTGATCACCTGGCTAAGGTAGGGTTTGCCAAGTTTCTCTACTGTAAAGTTGTTCTTTTTCCCTCCTTTCCATCTTGTTCTTTGTTTTCTTTGGATGGACATCATTATGCACAGCTAGAATTTAAGGAGTGAAGAATTAGTTTCCACTTCCTTGTGAGAGAAGTGTCTACATAAATTATTTACAAGTCTGTATGAAAAATTTGTTGCCCCCATTTATTTATTTAGTCAAGCATCTCTTCAATGTCGTTCTACCAATATGGGCTCATGGATATTTATTTTATACTTTTGAGTTATAATCCAAAATACTTTATATATTTTGCTTAATTGTTCTGTTTGACCCGTGGGAGCTCTTTTACTTGGTTCTTGTGTTTCTTTACATATCCCCATCATTTTTAATTTTTTAAAAAATTTTTTTGCATAGAAGAACTGTGGTTTAGGTTAGAGGTGGGGAGGAGAGTGAAAGGATTCACCTGAGACAGAGTGGGGAGCAGAACATGCCGATCTACTGAAATACCCTGCTGAGGGGAGCACTGGCCAAGACTAGCTCTCTGGTGGGTAAGGAACTCAGGCTGAACTCAGGCTGGTGTGGTGATGGCGCTAGGCTACCAGGGAGGGCCCCCATCATGTCTAAAAAATCAAAGCATTTGAAGCATTTTTTTTTAACCTCCTGGTACTACAATGCTTGAGGCTCATTTTGTTTAATTTTGCCCCAATCCTAGAATCAGTCATTTCTCCAAGATGGCCTGGTTCCTTTTACTGAAGAATGGTGTTAGAAATCAACATGTGGGCCTCACTGGTGGTACAAGGGGTTAAGCCTCAGCACTATGAAGCTATCAGCAACCACTGCGGCACTAATTAGATCCTCGGCCAGGGAGTTAATGCACATGGCACAGCAGACCTCTCCTGTCTCACCTGCTGCTCCCCTCAGCAGTGTACTTCAGTCAGTCTGCCTGTTCTGTTCTCCACTCTATCTCTGGTGAATCCTCTTACCCTCGCCCCAACTCTGGCATGCACCCCAGTTCTTGTCTGCAAACATAAATAAGTCTTTTTTTAAAAAAGAAACCAAAATGTCTTTTCCCTACTAGGTATGTTTGTAGCCACTGCTTCTACACCCTCTCAACTAGGAGTGCAAGTATAAATATGTAAATATAGGTGGGTATATTGACCCATGTATACACAATTATCTATAGATATTTCAACACACTACCATTTATCATATGTCTATGTTAAGCTAAACATGAGTTCATACTGAAGTCTCCAACTCCAGTCTATTAGTACACGGATCATTCTAGTTAGGCGGTGCTATGCTTATCTGTAAACTCTCCATCAATGAGTTTACAGGCTCTTACCACCTGCTACCTTTACTTAAATTGTTCAATTATAGTTATACAAGTGTTAAAAACCAAAATTCATCAAAAATACATCTAGAGCTAATCAGCTTTATTAAATGATTCATGAATCAGATAGCATCTCTCTAACAAATAGGAGTTTTTTTGTTTTTTAACAAAGTGGAAGTTTTTATATTCAGAAAGAGAATGGGACCAAAAGGGGAAAATTAGTTCATATAAAACTACCTTCCCTTGGGGCTAGAGGAGTGTCTTCACCTGCAGAATACTTGCTAATGCTGACCAGGAAACCAAAATGCCAGCCTGATTGATTTAAATGCCACTTTGGGAAGAAGCTGAAACAAACTAACTTAGGTGTTAAATCATACCATAAAAGCTCCATTTGGGATTTATTGTTTATTTTTTGAAAGATTTATTTATTTATGCAGACAAGAACTGGGGTACAGGCCAGAGGTGCAGGGGGATTCACCAGAGACAGAGTGGGGAGCAGAACTGGCAGATTGCAGTACACTGCTGGGGGGAGCAGCAGAGGTCTGCTGTGAGACAGGAGAGGTCTGCTGTGCCATGTGGGTCAGCTCCCTGACTGGGAATCAAACTCCTGCCTCAGTGGCTGCTGATAGCTTCGTAGTGCTGCACATAACCCCTACCACCACCAGGGAGGCCCCTTGTTTATTTTTTTAACACAAAGTATGGGAGTGCCAGAATTGTTAACCTCTAGCCTTATGGAAAACGACCTATCAGTTAGAATTCAGTGTTTATGTGCAGTTTCTTTTTCCTTTAGTCTTACAGACTCTATTTCCAAAGTTACTTAGGTCAGCCCCTTCCCTGCATATCCCCTGTCCTCTCCAGTAAAGTTGTTTCTTGCATTGTAATGTAGTTAGATTTGGTAACATGCTATATTCCTTCCTAGGGATACAGTTGGATTCCTCACCCTCCTAAATGGGTTTTAAAGATTCTCTGTGCTGTAAAGTTCTAAGGATTTTTGACAAATGCATTATAGTGTCAGACAAAATAGTCTCACTACCCTTAAAAAAGAACCCTGTATTTCACCTCTCTGGCAAACACTGATGTTTCTACTATCTATATATTTTTTGTCTTTTCCAAAATACCATACAATTGGGATCATAAAGTATGTAGCCTTTTCAGGCTGGCCTCTTAGACTTAGCAGTTTGTCTCATTCATGTCATTCATGTCTTGTATGGCTTGATGGCATATATCTTTTTTTTTTAAGATTTATTTATTTATACATACAAGAACTGGGATGCATGCCAGAGATGTGGGGTAGTGAGAGGATTCACCAGAGACAGAGTGGGGAGCAGAACAAGCAGATCAAGTGAAATATACTGTTGAAGGGAGCAGCTGGCAAGACAGGAGAGGTCTGCTGTGCCAGGTGGGTCAGCTCCCTGGCCAGAGATGGAACTTGTGCTGTAGTGGCTGTGGAGAGCTTCATAGTGCTGCATCTTAACCCCTTGTGCACCAGGGAGGCCCTATCTTCTTTTTGTTTTGTGTTTTAAAGATTTATATCATTTATTTAAGCATATAAGAACTGGGATGTAGGCCAAAGGTGGGGTGGGGTGAGAGGATTCGCCAGAGACAGAGGGACAGAACAGGAAGATCTACTGAAACGCACTGCTGAGGGGAGCAGCAGGTGAGACTAGAGAGGTCTGGGGTACCATATGTGAGTCAGCTCCCTGGCTGGGGATGAAACTCATGTCCAGTGCAGTAGCTGGTGACAGCTGGATAGTGCTGAAACTTTAATCCCTACACCACCAGGGAGGCCCAATGGAACATATCTTTTTAATCACTGAATAAAAGTCAATTTTATGAATCTACCACAGTTTGTTTATCTACTTTTGTATTGTAGGACATCTTGGTTGCTTCAAGTTTTGGTGATGATGAATAAAACTGCTATAAATATTTGTGTGCTGGGTTTTTTTTTAATTATTACAAAAGTTTATTTTTACATCATTTTGCACATTTTTTTTTCCATCTTGATTGTAATCCCCGCAGGTTTCCCATCACCAAATCACCC
>NW_004567118.1:28511870-28521312 GCF_000260355.1 Condylura cristata | reverse complement strand
CTACTAGCAATGAGAATTGTTACTCCGTACACTCATATCTAATAGTATCAGATTTTCTGGATTTCAGCCATTCTGATGGGTATGTAGTAGTATTTCTGTAACTGGAAGATGGGAGTTTGGGCCACCTGTCCCTACCATATTCCAACAAAATAGAGATAGGAATTGAATCTTTAAGGTGTATTTTAATTAGAAAGCTGGCAATCTGGAAGATAGGGGTTCACATCCTAAAGAAACCACCTTAACATTTCCTTTTCAATCAGTCTTCTTGTTCTGCTCCCTACTCTCTCTCTCTGGTGAATCATCTCACCCCTCACAACTGTGGCCTGCACTCCAGTTCTGTATGCATAAATACATAAATCTTTAAAAACAAAATTTCCTTTCCAACATGGAAACAACCCAAATGCCCAAAAGTGGATGACTGGATTAAAGAGATGTGGTACATATACACAATGGAATATTACTCAGCAACCAAAATAAATAAATAAATAAACACATGCCTTTTGCAGCAACATGAATGGAGCTGGAAGGGATCATGCTTAGTGAATTAAGCCAGAAAGAAAAGGAAAAATACTGGATGGCTTCACTCATAGCAGGAGTATAACGGACCAGGAGAGAAAATAACAACAATAATGAACAGCTATATACCAGAGACATTTTATGGGGCGGAGTGGGGAATGGGATCAAAAACAGTGGGGGGAGGGAAATGCACTGGACTATGATGATGGCACAAGGGTGATTTGGTGATGGAAAGCCCACAGGGATTACAACTGAGATGGACAAAGGCACAAAATGATGTAAAAATAAAATATTATTTAATAAATAAATAAACAAAGTTTCCTTTCCAGCTGTCATTTTATAGTGAGTTGAACAAAGACAGTTTAACAGCAGGAGGCCTTCACTGCTGTCAGGAGATATGATGCCCAGCCCTCAGGGACCCGGGGTTTCACTCTCCTCCCAAAGTGCGGAGGCTGGTCTTCAGATAGCACTGGCTCCCCACATCCCTCCAGGCGTGTCCTTAGGCTGGAAAATTAACTCAGAGCAAGCAGACAGATCATAAACAGTATGTGTGTGCAGATTTCCTATATCATGCATAGTGCATCATTTCTTACCCCATCTTCTCTCTAGCCCCATCATTTCCTGCTGTTTTATTTTTCAATTCTTCATCACAATGTTGCTTTCTGCCATCTGTATACCTCCCCCCCTAGCTTTATCAGGATGTTATTAACATATAATATGCAAGTTTAAGGCATACAATCTGATGACTTGATTCACGTATTTATTGTCTAGTGACTAGTACAGTAAGGTTTATACCACCATCCCCTTACATAATTATCTGTGTTGGGGGAGTAATAATAAATTTTAAGATCTACTCTTTTAACAAATTTCAAGTATATAATACAGTATTAACTACAGTATTAATGTACAGTATTAACTACATTAGATCCCCAGATCTTATAATTGCAAATATGGACCCTGGTATATTTTCTTTAGTAACATATCTTTTCAGATCTCTTGCCCATTTTCTAGTGGTTGTTTTCTTGGTTGAGAGTTATTTATGTGTACATATACACAATAGAATACCATTCAGCAATCAAAAAAGATAAACTCATGATATTCTCAGCAAATTGGATGAATCTAGAAGGGATTATGTTCAGTGAAATTAGTCAGAAGGGGCCCTGGTGGTGCAAAGCATTAAGTCTCAGCACTATGAAGCCATTGGCAGCCACTGCAGCACGAGTTCAATCCCCAGCCAGGGGGGTGGCCCACATGGCGCAGCAGACTTTTCCTGTCTCACCTGCTGCTCCCCTCAGCAGTGCATTTCAGAGGCTCTGCCTGTTCTGTTCCCCACTCTGTCTCTGATGAATCCTCTCACCATCTCCTCCCAACCATCTCTGGCCTGTACCTAGCTCTTGAGAGGACCCATCAGAGACAGAGTGGGGAGCAGAACATAAATACAAATATTTATTTATTTATAAATATAAATAAATAAAAATCTTTAAAAGGAAGTCAAGGAATAATAATTGGATAGTTCAGTTATAGGAGGAATATAGGGAATCTGAACAAAGGGTCAAAAAAAAAAAAGACAAAGCTCATGAAACACATTTGCATGTATAGATCAAAGGCCTATAGAAGGGGAGGGGAAAGGAGATTGGTCAAAACTGGGAAGAGAACAGGGACTATGATGACTGTTCACTGGTGCTGTGCTGTGAGTGAAGAAATCAATTTGTACAAAATAAGCAATAAGAAAAAAATTAATGTGTATTGGCTAATAGTCATTATCAAATATGTTTGCAAATATTTATTCCCAGTTTATGACTTGTCTTTTTATTTTCTTAACAGTGTCCTGTAGGGGAGCAAAAAATCGACCACTTCAAAATATGTCTTTTGGCAAAAGTTGTATTTCATGGAAATGACTTTGGAGGCTTGGTGGAGGCTGGGCTTTTGTGAAACATATTTGCATGTATAAAAGAGAAACTCTCTCCCTTAAGAGTGACTCCCTCATTCTAATCTTACATATTTTCAGTGAAAAAAGCTAAAATAAATCTGCATATCTCTTTTCTTTGCTGTGCCTTCCTTGGTAAATTCCCTAATTTAATTTTCTCTTGCTTCTCCAACCTCTCTTGTCTTAACTATATTTAAGATAGCAGTTGAGGGCCCTCTCTGGTGATGCAACTGGTTAAAGCATGGCACTATAAAGTTATCTGCAGTGACTGCAGCTCAAGTTTGATCCCCTGCCAGGGAGGTGACCCATATGGTGTGCAGACCTCTGCTGGCCCACCCTCTGCTCCCCTCAGCAATGTGTTTCAGTACATCTGTCTGTTCTGCTCCCCACTCTGTCTCTGAATTCTCTCACCCCATTCACCTTTGGCCTGTATCTCAGTTCTATATGCATAAATAAATAAATGTTAAAAAAAGATATCATTTGAAGCTAGTAGGCATAAGCTGGGTCTCTCCCATATGTGCAGGAAATATATCTATTATTATTGAAATTTCTTTTTTTCTTTTACCAATCTATCTGATGCTTGTTTGGTAATTTGCTAGCACAGAAGAACCCAGAAACAATTCCTTTTGCTAAGAAAAGAAGTTTTAAACTATAATAATAGCGTCAGGGGCCTCCCTGGTAGCCTAGGGTGTTGAAACTCCATGCTATCACCTCTACAGCTTGAGTCAATCCCTGGTGAGAGAACTACCCCAGATATGGTGCAGACCTCTCCTGTCTTGCCTACTGCTCTCCTTGGTAGTGCGTTTCACTGGATCCACCTGTTCTGCTCCCTACTCTGTCTCTGATGGGTCCTCTTTCTGGCCTGTGCCTCAGTTTTCTATGCAAAAAAAGAGAGAAGTCTAGCATCAATTTTTATCTTTAACAAATCATGTCCTTGGTATTGTTAATGCATGACCAAGGGCTACCTAGGGATTCCAATCTGTTAAGGGATTCACATTCTAAAAGGAGTCCAACCATCCACTACAAAGGAAACAGACTCTCAAGAGTGGAAGATATTTAATAGATCTTTAATAGAATTAATACACGTACAGAAGAGAAGAAAGGATATTAGTTACCCAATAAAACCTCCAAAAGTACCCATCCCCTCATGGGCAGATATCTAGCCAAACAGGACCTGCCTGAAGCAGGGTGACTGAGTCCCAAAAGTTTGCCAAGTGTCTACGTTACCTTCTGGCAGGGAAACACAAGAAAGGGGTTAGGCAGGTCTGGGACAGGAGAGGTGCACAAAAATAAATTAAGATAATGACTACTGCTGTCTCTGCCAAAGACAAACTCTCCATGCGTCTTTCACCCGCATGTCTCTTCTAGGTGTCTCCACATGCCTCTGCCACATTGTCTCCTCCAACTCTCCTTCCCATCAGTACCAGAGTGCAAGTCAGGTCACAGAAAACAAGACAAGAGACTGGCGCACCTGCCTTCAGTGTTAGCCAGTCTTCTTGGCTCCACCCCTATTTCCCAGTAGCTCCCCTGCTCAGCAAGTCTGGTTTGTGGCTTATTAGGACTTGTAGCACAAGGTGGCTGCATGTAAGTAGGGGCAGAGAAAATTGTGTCCGTTCAGTCTTCCTCCTCTTTTCATGGCAATTCCTCTGTAGAAGTGTTTTATCTAAATATTTATTGCTACACAGCTATATTACCTCTTATACTTCTTTCAGGAGTTCTAAAATTTTATATTATGTATTTAAGTCTATACTCTTTCTGAGTTTATTTTTGCAAATCATATATGATTTGTGTGTAGGCTCTTTTTTAAAAAACATGTGAATGTCTAATTGTTCCACCTTTCATTAAAAAGATTATCCCTTTTCCATTGAATGGCCTTCATTCCTCTGCAGGGCCATGTCTGGGCTCTCTATTCTATTCCAATGATCTATGTGTCTATTCTTTTGCCAGTACTCTGCTGTTGTGACTACGGTAGCTATTGTCATTTTTTTCCTGGGTATGAATCTCCTTAGACACATTTGAGAGGGGCAGAGGTATAACCCAAATGTGGGCCCGGGTGTGTAAGAGATGGTTGGGGCCTGAGCAAGGAGAGGAAGGATGATGCAGAAGTTTGTGCTCAGTCAGCCTCAGGTGGGGTTTGGGCTGTTAACACCTTCAGTGCTCAGGAACTCCATCTGGTGGCAGCTGGGCAGAATTCTCTATCCTTAGATCAAGAACCCATACCTCCATGCCCAGGGCAGGCCACTCTTCCTTATTAACCTCTTCCTGATTTTTCTGATAGAACAGTAAACTACTTACTCTTTTTTAAAAAATAATATATAACAGCTTATTTTTACATCATTTTGTGCCTTTTTCCATCTCAGTTGTAATCTCCGTGGATTTCCCATCACCAGATCACCTGTGTGCCATCACCATAGTCCAGTGCACTTCCCTCCCCCCACCATTAGGCTACTTACTCTTAATGACTTGTGGCAACCACAAATGTGACTTCAGACCAGCAAGATCAGAAGTGCAAATCTGTCTCTCTTGGTTTTATTTTCAGGCTATCTCACTGACTGCCATCCAGGCCTGTGGCCCAGGACAAACAACGAGTGTTTTTGTATCAACTCAAAACTTAGTGCTTTAAAATACAAACCATTTCATTATTTAAGAGTTTATGGATCAAGAATCTGGGGAACAGTTGGGAAGGGAAGGCTCCATGTGACATCAGATGGGTGTCTGGCTGGGACAAGAGGATCCAAGAAGACCTTGCTCACGTGTCTAAGACCTTGTCCTAGCTAATAGCTGGGACATCCTGGCTCTCCAAGTGGCTTCTCTCTCGGTAGGGCCTCTTACCCAAACATCTGCATATAATGACTGGCTTCTAACAGAATAAGGTAGAAGCTTCCAGTCCTTTTAAAGCCTAGGCCTCAAACATATGCAATGTCAGTTCCTTTGTATTCTCTTGATCAAGCACTATAAGTCTAATCCAGAATAAGTTGGAGAGGAAACAGGTTTCCCTTCTTAATGGAAGGAGCGTCTAAGTCATGTTGCGTAAGAACATTTAGGATGGGAGGGATCATGGCAATCATCTCTGAGAACAATCTATCAGAGAAAGTAGTCTCTTCAGATAATTGGAGCAAAGTCCTGTGTGGGTTATGCCGTGGTCCTGCGTGTGTGACACGCTCACCCTGAAATAATTTTGGTAGTCAGGAAAGAGAATGTGTTCAATGGCTCCTCCCTGAATGGGCCATGTAGACTAGCCTCTTGGAGGGGAAGCTCTCCAAAGAAAAACCAAGTAGGGAAAGAGGGAGGAGTGGGTGTGGAGCGACTCTCACTGTCTACTTCCCCCCCTCTGCTGCTCTCAAATGTCTTAGCCAGTTCTGCCCCATAGTGCAGCAACCTCTGTTCTACTAGCCTCATGTTTTTCTTTTCGTTTTATCTAAGCTTCCCTTCTCGTGTTCTCCAGATCTGGGCCTGCTTTACTCTTCACTGGGCTTTGCTTGCCTTGTCCCCCAAATGGTTCCCCATGCCTTGCTTCTTGGCCTGGCCAAACCCTACCTGATTTCCACGGAACAGTCTACATACTTTCCTTTCCCATGATCAGCTGAGTGGCATAAGGAAGACTGAAAGAGCTGCCTGATGTGGAGATGAAAGAGAAAACTCTGAAAACTTTTCATTTCCAGAAGTCTTTCAGCAAAATCAAAACCAATTATACTGTAGTTCCTAAGGTTACTTCATTAATCGTATTTCAAATAAAGTGTTTTTTTAAAAGATTTATTTATTTATGCACACAGAACTGGGGTACAGGCCAGAGGTGCAGGGGTGGTGAGAAGAGTCACCAGAGACAGAGTGCGGAGCAGAACTGGCAGATAGAATGAAGTACACTGCTGAGAGGAGCAGCAGGTGAGACAGGAGAGGGCTGCTGTACCTTGTGGGTCACCTTCTCAGCAGGGGATCCAACTGGTGCTTCAGTGGCTGTGGATAGCTTCTTATGCTGTGCTTTAACCCCTGCCTGACCAGGGAGGGCCTTCAAAAACATATTCATTGCAACATTAGCTGTAATGGCAAACGTTGGATGCTACTCAAATTTCCTCACTAGGGAATAAATTGTAATAGTCAAGGTCCTTTCAGCAGTTAAATGACAGAAACCAAACTAAAACTAGCTTAAGCAGAAAAGGGACCTCAGTGGCTCCAGAGAGTGACAGTCCAAAAGGCGCAAATGATGTTGTCTAGCCCCCTCTTAACTGCTGACTCTACTTCCCTCGGGGTTAATTTTCTCCCACTATTAGCTATTTTCCTCCACTGTGGGGAAGAAAGGCCATATCTAATCACTCCAGACTTATGTTGTCACTTCCTTGTGGCCTTGGGGAAAGTGGCTCTTTCCTAAGGAAGGAGATTATCCTGGCTTGGGTAACTTTCTCACTCTCAGTCTAGTCTCTAGTGTACTGTGTTTGACCACACCTGGGCTGGGTAGCCTGGAAGAGGCTGTAGTGACTATTCACCCCACTGGACCACATGGAGTGGTTGAGGATGGAGTGTTTCCTTGGAGACTCCTACAGCTGTTAGCAGAATGACAAAATCTAGTTGACGCAACATTACATTCCAGGAAAGGTATAGCCACAAAGGCCATGTAGCAACAAGAAAAATGGTTATAGGGCAATGGTAAGAGAAGAGGGCAGAAAAATACTTGAAACAATATAGTACTTTTGAAATATAGAAAAATAAAAAATCTATGCTTTGTGGGGTGCTGGGGAAGTGCATAATTACATCAAAACCTTCAGTATTTTGTGAAAACAATTATACAATAAAATACACTGGTGCAGAAAAAATTCTCATGTATAGCTCGTGGTATGGTTTTCAGATCTTATTATTATTGTTATTATTTTTGGAATGAGTAAAGTAAGTAAAGTGGTGGTGATTTGTATAGATCTGAAAAGTCATGATTTTCATCTTTGTGGTTGCTTTGAGCAGTGGGCCAATGCAATCTCTCTCAGGAGTGTTAGAACATTCTTTGCCTAGTATGGGAAGTGTCTTCCTACTACACAGGCGAGAAACCTCCCCAGGTGGGTCTGACTATTCTGGATAGAGAAAGAAAAGGGAGATAAGCTCAGACCCGCAGGAAGATAGTAAAAGTGCAGGGGCTGCCTGACCCTTCTTACACAACCTCTTTTGCCCGCATCCCCACTCAGGCCTGGAGTGCTTCATGCCACACCATGTGCTATTCCTGTTTACAACTAATAGCCAGTATGGCTGGGTTAGGAATCTTTTTATTGTTATTTTTGCAAATAGCAAAGATAATAAATATATTCCCACCTCAGTAAAAGGAAAAAATAATAGGATTTGTTTGGCTACATGTGTATATCTAGCTTCCTTGATAGGGTCTCATTTCTGGAGACAAGATTTCCTCTCCTTGGAAGCCCAGAAGAATTGAGAGGTGAGGGCTGGGAGGGTGGATGCCTGGTACTGGTTTGTGTGTGTGTGTGTGTGTGTGTGGTTGTATGACATGTGTATAGAGTGTGATGGGGTATAGTGCATTGTGTTGGCTATGGTGTATATGTGATATGTGTGTACAGTGTGTGATGTGTGTGTATGTGGTATGTATATGGGATATGTGCATGTGTATATTGGTGTATAGCTGTGGCATGTGAGTGGTGTGTGTATGGTGTTGAGTCCTACGGCAGGTCCTGGATAATTCAGCAGCTTCAAGGGCAGTGCACCTAGGCAGGGACTTCAGGAGAGTTAAGGGAGGCTCCAGAGATACAGGCAACAAATTCCAAAAAGGACTAATAAAACGCCCCCAGAACTAGGGGCAACAGGACATTCTGGAACAAGGATGATAAAGAAAAGTATGCTAAATTAAGGGGAACACAGAGACTTAGCTCTGGGCACAGAGACATTAGGGCAGTGAGTGAGACCACCGAGCTCTAACCAAGCCCAGAGACAATGGTGGGGCTTTAGAATCCTGAGGGAAGAAGGTGCATATTCCCTGAGGCACCGCTCCACTTAGGCTCCTTGTCCAGCCCTGACCTGGTTTCACCAGCCTGGGAGTCCCACTTTATTTCTGTTGCTTTTCTCCTCAATAAAGTTATTTCTTTAAACAAACCTGTCTCTTCTCGCTTGCTTGCCTGAGCATCTGCAAAGCTCCTGCTGCAGCTTTGTGAAACACCAACCCGAGGTGGTCTAGTGCCTGGGGCTCAGTGATGCCCGCTGCAGCCTGGATCTGTTCCTGGCTGGGAGATGAGGCCTGAAAACCTGAAATGACAGTGTCAGTGTGTGGATATGGGAGGTGTGGTATGTGTGATTGTGTATGTGTGGTGTAAGGTTTGTGTATTTGGTATGGGATGTGTGAGTGTGTGGTGTGTGATTGTATATATGGCATGTGTGTGTGTGTGAGGGATGAAAAACTGGTGGGGTCAACAGAATTATGGAAATGGTCTGTGGGGAAGGAGAGTCTGGGACATAGTGAGCTGTTGGGAGAATTCAATCCAATCTGATTCAATTTATTAATATTACATACCTGTTATGTGCCTGCCCCATTCTAGAACTTCGGGATACATCAGTGAACAAAACAGAGATTCAATATAAAGCTTACTTTATATTGTGAAAAGACAATTAATTATAAACATAATATATGGCAATTTAAAAGTAAAATATATGATATGTTAAAAGGAATGATTCCATGGGGGAAGGAAGGTCAGGAAGTGTGTATTTGTGGATTGCAATTTTAGAATTATGGGGGCGGCCTCCTTGAGAAGGTGATCTTTGAACAATGACTTAGAGGAGGTGAGGATGTCTTGGGAAGGAGATTTCCAGACAGAAACCATAGCCTGTACAAGGGCCCTGGGGCAGGAATGTGCCAATAGAAGTTAAGGGCTTTGGTCATTGTAAGGCTTTTGTTTTTTACTCTGAGGGATAAGGGATTAAAGCATGTTTTTATCCCAGTTTTCTAGCCTTTCTTCTTAGTGTCTTGTTTGGAGTGTGTGTGTGTGTGTGTGTGTGTGTGTGTGTGTGTGTGTGTGT
>NW_004567118.1:28498862-28511457 GCF_000260355.1 Condylura cristata | reverse complement strand
CCACAAGGCAGAGACAAATGTCAGATTTCCCTCGCCATCTCCCCGTCCCCTCACCCCCAACACACACACACACACACACACACACACACACACACTCCTGACACAATGGCCGGGTGGGGCTCAGGGACTGGCTTCCTCTGCGGAGATCTCAATCTGAGTCCTTAGTTCCCGTCCCAGAAACACAGGAACAGACACGGAGACCTGGCTTTACACTCCTTGTTCCAAGGGGCAGGCAGGACAGACTGAAAACAGAACCACTTCCAAAGATTAAGGTAAATTAAGGGGGAGCAAGAACGGAAGGGGGGAAGAGTCCCTTGGTGCGATTAATGGGCTGGTTCACATTCAGGCAAACAGGTTGGAAGCCAAAGGAACATGCTGTCTTGTGGGGTGTGAGAAAGATGGCCAGATACACCATCCTTAATCCCTTGGCCGATACAGAGGTGCCTAAATGCCCATGTCCTAGGCCAGCTCAGCCCATGCCTTGACTCCACATCCTCACCCCGGTCCATCCACCCCCTGCTCCGGCACGCCCCAATCCACACAGCGGTGCCCACGTAATATGCACAAACAGAACAGCCCACCCTCCACACCTGGATTTCAGCCTTTCCCTGCCCTGCTAACCTCTTGAGACCCGGGATACAGGGTCCCTCACATCTTCCAAAGCACCAGTGTGCGCATGTGGAGTGTGGTGCAGTTTGGGGGGGTGTCCGGTTGGGAGGAGGATCTGATTCCTGTTTCCTGCCCCAACTCACTCAGCCCTGGGAGGTGACTGAGAGTGGAGAGGACTCAAGGGTGAGTGTTTGGGGCCAAGTACCTGGGTCCCTGCAGTAAGCCTTAATTGGGGGAGGGGGTAGGAAGTAACCACAGGTAGTTAAGAGGCGGGTGGGATTGCTGACAGGGGCTCGGACTGGGGAGCAGCTGGCTTGTGTGGGGCCACTGCCTGGGTCACCTCGATAAGGGGCTTCCTGCCAGAACACAGAGGCCATTGAGCTGTAAGACTGAGCTCCTTTAGCCCCCACCCCGCATCATTTCCTAAGAACCCAATCTGGGTCCTGGAATCTGACTCCTGTGGACTTTGGAAGGAAGTTTGGGGGTACCCTCGCCCCTAACCCTCACCCTATAGCCTTCTTAGTTATAGAGGCATGGGAGGAAGGGAAGCCCAAGCCCTGTGTCCTGGCTCCACTCGACTTCGCCTCTGCCTGGTCTCCCAATCATCTCTCCAGGCATCCTGGCAGCACCCAGGCGTCCACTGGGGCCTCTGTCTATGAGCAGATGGGGGGCCGGGGGCAGGTAGGGATAAGAGGATGGGACAGGAAAGACCATGCCGGGGCCTTCTGGTCTCTTGGGGTCAGAGGCTCCAGGAATCTTCATGGCAGGAAAAGGAGACTAAAAATAATCCGGAAAGGGAGAGTCCGGAGAGAGGAACTGGGAAATGGGGGGGTGGAGAGCCAGTTGGAGCAGGGAAATAATGATGCATCCCTCAAAGCCCAAGCCTGGGCATGGTGTGAGTGCACGCTGCGTGCACACACACACACATACACACACCGTACTCCACATACTTAAGCCATACATGCAAACCTCTACAACATGAGCCACAAACACACACCACATAAGGCCATCATGCAGACCCATGGTGGTGGTGTCAGCAAGCTGAAGTCCTCTTACTGGGGACAGTTCTCTTATACCCCAAGTCCACTTGACTGGGTCTCTATGTAGGTGCCTCCACCCCAGCTTCATTCTCTCCCCTGGCTTGGCTTTGGCAGAAGTCAAAAGATAGGCTGGCAGAGGGCCAAGAAGCTTGCCAGGTGGGTCTAGGGGCTATAGGGAATGAGAGGAGGGGCAAGAGGTGGGTGAAGGGAGAGGAAGTGACCAGCCTTCCCCCCAAGCCTAGTGTATTTGCTTGCAAAAGATTTCTGCTCAGAGGTTTTAATTTAACCACAGGATGGGGGCTGAGGGCAATGCTGAGCGAGTGTCTCTTTATCCCTTCCTCTTCCTCAGGGAATGACTCCAGCCTACTATCTCACTTCTTCCAAGAGATCAGAGGAAGATGTCAGCCCAGTCTCTTCCAGCAGCAACTCCCCCTACCCAGAAACCCCCTCGGATCATCCGTCCCCGCCCCCCTTCACGCACCCGGGCTGCCCAGTCCCCAGGGCCCCCCCACAATGGTTCTTCTCCACAAGAATCTTCCCTCACCCCCAATGATGCATCTACCCCAATGTGCACTCCCATCTTCTGGGAGCCCCCAGCCTCATCCCTCAAACCCCCTGCCCTTCTGCCCCCTTCAGCATCTAAAGTCAGCCTTGACTCCCAGACTTCACCAGATTCACCTTCTGGCACCCCCAGTCCAGTGTCCCGGCGCTCCATCTCCCCAGAGCCTGCACCCCGATCTCCAGTCCCCCCACCGAAACCCTCAGGGTCACCCCGCACACCTCAGCCCCAAGTCCTGGCCCCTGATAGTTCTTCCTCAGGCTCTTCTTCAGCCCCAGGCACTGTGCGGAGACTGGCGGGCAAGTTTGAGTGGGGGACTGAAGGCAGAGAACAGGCTGTGGAGCCCGAGCCTCAAGGGGCAGTGGATGTGAATGGGGAGAGAGACATTCCCCAGGGCTTCCTCAATGGGAGTGGGTCTCAGGATAACGGGCCTCCTGGTAAGTGTGTCAAGGGGCTGAGGTGGGTTCAACTCAGCTCATCTTCTTTGCTTTCAGTATTTTAGCACTGGGTACTTTTAGGGGCTAGCTTTTCAAAAATGACTTTAATATTTGGGGCATCTAATTTTCACATTTCTAGAGATTGAAGAGAGTCAGGGTTGAGTTGCTACATGCCTGGGATTTGACCTCAGTGTTCCCGTAGCTGGATAAGCTAAGGGGAGGGAAAAGGTCTGGGAAGGCTAGGCCTTCTCCTGAGGACACTCCTGTCTCCCACAGATGCTGCCCTGGTCTGCCCTCCCTCCTGCCCCTGTATCTGCCATGGAGCTCGGCCTGGCCTGGAGCTCCGTTGGGTGCCCGTGGGGGGCTATGAGGAAACCCCCAGGGCCCTCTGCCGGGCCTCCCCACTTCGAGCATCCCGCTCCCGCCCCAGCCCTCCAGTTGTCAGCCAGCCCCCAGTTGTTCTCACATCCTACCGGTCCACTGCTGAGCGCAAACTCCTGCCGCCCCTAAAGCCCCCCAAGCCAACTCGAGTCAGGCAGGACACCACCATCTCTGGGGACCACCCACTGCCAGATCTCGATCTGCCATCTGAAGATGGAATCAAAACAGGTACAGGGGGTGGGGGGGGGCGTGGGCCTCTGGGCTGGAAAAGGAAGGAGTTGAGGTGGAGTAAACCCCAAACCAATGAACTACAGCTCCCAACAAGCCCTTTTTGTTCTTCGCCAGTGCTGCTTTTGGGCTGACAGGAGTTGTAGTGTTTATAGCCCTCTGGAGAGAGTCCTGGGGTTCATAGAGGTTTGTTCTCTTAACTTTGGGTTCTTTCTCCAGGGGACAGTCCTCGTGAAACTCCTCGGAATGTTCCTCCAGCAACCATGGAGGGAAGGTACCAAATACCTCCCCTTATCTCACTCCCACCTGAAGGCCTGCAAACCTCCAGTTCAGTTAAATCCTAACTCCACAAAGTGCAGTGAAGGAGCACTGGGACTCTAGACACTAGTAGTCCTGGTTTCTTTCTTTCTTTCTTCCTTTTTTTAAAGATTTATTTATTTATGCATACAGAACTGGGGTACAGGCCAGAGGTGCAGGGGCGGTGAGAAGATTCATCAGATGCTGAATGAGAACAGAACAGGCAGATCAATGAAGTACACTGGTGAGGGGAGCAGTGAGCGAGACAGGAGAGTTCTGCTGTGCCATGTGGGTCACCTCCGGTGCAGAGGATCGAACTCGCACTGAAGTAGCTGCAGCGAGCTTGCAATGCTGCATCCTAACCCGTTGTGCTACCAGGGAGAGCCTGGTCTTGGTTTCTACTCCCAGTTCGGTCCCTTATGAACTGCATGGCCTTATCCAAGTCACTTAACCTTCCTGGGTCTCAGGTCCTCCTCTGTGAAGTGAAGATAAGCAGACCAACTGCTTCACAGTGCAATCAGAGTGTGCTATTGTAAGGAGCCGTCCTTCGTTGTTTTAGTTCCCTTCCCTCACCTTGAGCTTCCATTGCAAGTATTGTTTGCAGATCCATTTGCAAACCATGCATCTCTTCTGTGTCTTCTGGGCTTGTTAATCATTTTAGGTTCATCATTGTTATCAAAGTTTAACCTGAGCTCATTCAGTTGTTCAACAATTTTATTCATTTATTTATTTTTAACTTGGGTGAATGGGTAGTGATGTGATGATCAGAAGAGTGGGGGAGTAGAGCGGTGTAAGAATTTGGGTTTGGATGGAAAAATGCACAGAATGATGTAAAAATAAACATATTATTTATTAAAAAATAAGAATTTGGGTTTGATCATATTGAGTTTCACTGACGCACAAAAAGGACATTCTAGACAAAGGTTGCTATGTGAGTAGAGAGTAGAGACTTGTACATTAGTACCTTTGGTACACATTAGTGGAGATAACAGATCAGACTCTCTTGGTACAGGGTCTTCCATAGGACAGGGACATTAAAAAAGAAAGAAATTGGTATTTGATCAGGGTTCCTGCATACAACCTGCGTTTCAGGTATGCACTCCCTTATACTGTAAGGTAACAGCACCCCCTAAAGGTGTGTAACAAAACTGGCTCTGGGGGATTCCCCTTGCTCTTTCCACAGGGAGGAGGAAGGGCTGGAGCTGCTGAAGGAGCAGAACTGGGAGTTGCCTCTGCAGGATGGTGAGCCCCTCTGGACCTGCGGTGAGGGAAGCGTGCTGTGATGACTAAGCAGTGGGCAAGGTTTTGTGGTACTGGATTTCTGATATGTGGCTTCTGCTCTCCAGAACCCTTGTACCAGACCTACAGAGCTGCTGTCCTGTCAGAGGAGCTGTGGGGTGTCGGTGAGGATGGGGGTCCCTCGCCAGCAATTTCTGGGGATGCGCCCACCTTCTCACGGCCCCCGGGACCTCGAAACACGCTATGGCAGGAGCTTCCAGCTGTGCGAGCCAGCGGCCTCCTGGACACCCTCAGTCCGGAGGAGAGACGCATGCAGGAGGTGGGCACACCTGGGGGCGGCAGGAACGCAGGTCTAGGGGAGAAGCATCTGGACCGGTAGGCGTGGAACTTTCCACGACTCCCTGCCCTCCGTGCTCAGAGCCTGTTCGAGGTGGTGACTTCTGAGGCTTCCTACCTGCGCTCCCTACGGCTGCTGACTGACACCTTCGTGCTGAGCCAGGCCCTCCGGGACACGCTTACGCCCCGGGATCACCACACCCTCTTTTCCAACGTGCAGCGAGTCCAGGGAGTCAGCGAGCGGTCAGTGGCGTCCCAGCTTTCTCCTTGTGCCCATTTAGTGCCCCATTCTTCCCTTCAGCACCCAGGGGAACTGCCCCCTCCATGCTGCCCCACTCCTTCAGGTTCCTGGGGACACTGCTGTCCCGTGTCCGCTCTTCCCCCCACATCAGCGACCTGTGTGATGTGGTGCATGACCACGCCATGGGGCCTTTCTCCGTGTATGTGGACTATGTGCGCAACCAGCAGTATCAGGAGGAGACGTACAGCCGCCTAATGTGAGTGTCCTAGAGGGGGAGCCACGGGAGGAAGCTGGGGAGCCGGAGTGGAGTCCGGCTGGGCTGAGTTGGGGCATCAGGGCGATGCAACCACCCTGGGCTGCTACTGCAGGGACACGAACGTGCGCTTTTCTGCGGAGCTGCGCAGGCTGCAGAGCCTCCCGAAGTGCGAGCGGCTCCCGCTGCCGTCCTTCCTGCTGCTGCCCTTCCAGCGCATCACGCGGCTCCGCATGCTGCTGCAGGTACCCGCCCCGCGCCGGGCCTGTGCCCCGCGCCAGCCGGGCTGGAGAACTCACCCAGTCATTTCTCTTTCCACCATGAACACAGAAATCCCCACATCAGGAGTCCTACCTGGGCCTCTAAATGCAGGACCTCCCAAGCCCTACCTGTCGCTGCGCAGACATTTCAAGGAGCAGTACAGGTGCAGGAAAAGAGCCTCTGGCTATAGGCATGAGTTCTAGATTTAGCTCTGCCACTAACTGCTGGGCAGGGCCCTTGTTCTCTCTGGGCCTCAGGGGGAACCTGGTGAGTTTCTTCCACCATAGTTTCTGCCACTGCCTACTGTCCCAATGGGGGTGGTATCCATCCCCAAGGATTAAAACATTGGTTCTTTGCAGGGACAAACATTCTTAGATCTTCCAGTGGTTGTGTTTCTCCAAAGGCCCATGGTACTTACATAGATACACAATATCTCCCTGTGCTATTGAAGTGTTGTGGTGACTTAAAACACATATGGTATCGTAAAGCAATGTACCTCTGTAGACATAATTTTGAAAAATTATGTTTTTCTACTTATGGCAAAATAAAATAAAGTAAAATTTTATGGTGAGAAGGACCTAGGGGGGAAAAATGCCTAAAAAGTTTTCTTGTGGGGTAGTACTGGGGAAAAAAAGATTGAGAAATACTCTCATGGCAGAGTAGAAACTTCTCCCTCAACCAGGTTACCCAATATGAAGAGTCCACACTAGATTATTAGTGTCTTTATGTCTTATCCAACTTCATATATCCCCTGTGTGGATGACATAATAGTAATAATCACAGCTAATCAGTACTGGGTGCTCTATTCTAGGCATGGTTCCAAGGGCTACACATCTCTCAAACTTACCAGGAGGGGAGAGACTATTGTTGACCCCATATTAGAGATGAGAAAACTGAGGCACAGAGAGGTTAAATAACTTCCTCCAGGTTGTACAAATACTACTAGAGGGAGACAAAATTGAAATCAAAGCACTATTCACCATTGTGCTATACTGTTTATACTAATTATTGTGTTAACAACTATTAAAATAACAAGCAATCTTTTTTTTCCAGGATTTACTATGTGACAAGGACTATGCTAAGTAGTTTATGTATATTAACTTTTGGATTTTCAAAACAATGCTATTGGTATTCTAGGTAGGTGTTATCCCCATTTTACAGATGGGGAAACTGAGGTTCAGAGAGGCACCATGACTTGCTTATTATGCAGATGGTGAGTGATCAGGTCTCTCCTCATTGAGGCTGGTCCCCCAACTTTGTGAGCTCCAATGGAGCACTTTGCCAAGTTAAACAGGGTACTGTCCAAGCTGTAGCCCCTGCAGGACAGGGGGCCCAGTCATCTTTCTTTCTTGTCTCCAGAATATCCTGCGCCAGACAGAGGAGGGGTCCAGCCGCCAGGAGAATGCCCAGAAGGCCCTGGGAGCTATCAGCAAGGTGGGCAGGAGCGGTGCTGGGGGGAGGAGGCTGGGGGTACGGAGACATTCAGAGGTGCAAAGGAAGCAGGTGGGTGACATGGCTCCCTGTTCCCAGATCATTGAGCGTTGCAGTGCCGAGGTGGGGCGCATGAAGCAGACAGAGGAGCTGATCCGGCTCACACAGAGGCTACGCTTCCACAAAGTGAAGGTCAGTCCGGCCCATCTGGCAGCTACCCCCCTCATTCCCCACACTGCTTGGAGAAACCAGAACTTCCTCCCTGCTTCCTTGCAGGCCTTGCCCCTGGTCTCCTGGTCGAGGCGCTTGGAATTGCAAGGGGAGCTGACTGAGTTAGGGTGCCGGAGAGGAGGCGTTCTCTTCACCTCACGGCCTCGATTCACTCCCCTCTGCCTGCTGCTCTTTAGCGACCTGTTGCTCATCACCCAACCCAAGAGGTGAGTCTTAGAGAGTGTGGGGAAGCCCCGGCAGGGGTGGACAGGAGCAGACCAGTTGGACCTCTGCTCGCCTCTGACTTTTTTCCCTGGGCAGTGGGCAGCGACTACAGGTTTTGGACTATGCGCATCGTTCCCTGGTCCAGGCTCAGCAGGTTCCAGACCCATCTGGACCCCCTACTTTCCGCCTCTCCCTTCTCAGCAACCACCAGGGCCGCCCCACCCACCGGCTACTCCAGGCGTCATCCCTGTGAGTTGTGTCTTCTTCAGAAAACACCCTTGAAACCCTCACCTGACCTCTCAGAGTCATCGTCCTCCCCTATCTCTCTCTCCTTTGCCCTCTAATTCCGAAGCCCTCGTGGGCTAATTGTGACTCTTCTTGGTGTTCCCACTAGATCAGACATGCAGCGCTGGCTGGGAGCCTTCCCGACCCCAGGACCCCTTCCCTGCTCCCCAGACACCATCTATGAGGACTGTGGTGAGTGTGCCAAAGAGGGGAAAAGGGAGTCCTCAGGGGAACATGGAGGAAAAGCTAAAAAAGGTGTTGATCTCACTGTGTCACCGCTTCCTAAGCAGACTGTTCCCAGGAACTGTGTTCAGAGCCTTCGACACCAGTCAAGACAGAGCCACGGAATCTGGAATCCAGGGGTCCCCTCAAACACTTGCACAAGAACCCTGAAGGTGAGAGGGCCTTTTATTTATTTATTCAGTAAATGCTTATTTTGCACCTAGGGCTGCTCGCTGTTCTAGGTGAGCAACTGAACACAAGGCAATTCTGGCACTGTTGGTGTGAATATCCTAGCAGAGGAGTAATAATAAAGAAAAAAAGATGACTAAGTAACTTGTAGAATATATCTGAAGGTAAGAAATGTTATAGAAGCCTTCCCTGGTGTAAGAGGCTAAAGCCACTTCAGCATGAGTTTGATCCCCACCCCGAGGTGACCCACATGGTGCGGCAGACCTCGCCTGACCCGCCCACTGCTCCCCTCAGCAGTGTACTTAGTTGCCCTGCCTGTTCTGCTCACACTCTGTCTCTGGTGAATCCTCTCACCACTCCTGCACCTCTGGCCTGTACCCAGTTCTGTATGCATAAATAAATGAATCTTAAAAAAAAAAAAAAAAGAAATGCTATATAGAAAAGCAAAAGTGAAACAGTCAAGGAGGTCAGGATTGGGAATTTAAAACTTAAAATAGGGAACTCTGAGTGGGCTTTCTGTTCCCTGACGTGAGGCCTTCAAATACAGGGAATGTGAGGCAGGAGTCAGTGCAGAGACCCTCTGGACAGTGTGTTTGAGGAACAGTAAGGTGGCCAGGGTGGCTAGAGGGAAAAGAGAAAAGCAGATGAGATCTTGAGGTAAATGGGCCCAGAACACATCAGTCTTCATAGACTCCTAAAGGACACACAGCTCCCATTCTGTGTGAGATAAGCAGCCATTGCAGGGTTTGACAGGGGTGTACCCCACCCTCTTTGATGCTGCTGTCATCTCCACACTAGTGTCTGATGACCTTTCTACCAATATGCAGACTTCTCCACTAATTCCCACACCCACCCTGAGGCATTTGACTCTTCAGGACCTGTTCTTACCCCAGCCCCACTTGGGTCTCTCCCCAGGCTGGCTGAAAGGACTTCCTGGGGCCTTCCCTGCCCAGCTGGTGTGTGAAGTCACAGGGGAACATGAAAGGAGGAAGCACCTGCGCAAGCACCAGAAGCTTCTTGAGGCTGTGGGACCCTCTTCAGACACTCCCAGTGCCCCCCCACCTTAATGGAGCCTGGAGAGGAAGCACAGGTTGGGACATCTGGCTGTGGAGAGGACAGAACCCATTCATCCACTGGAATCGCTGTCAGTGGAAACGCTACCTCTAATGGCAACCAACAGGGAATGAACTTCAGGACAGGGCAGCCGATGAAAATGGGGCCGTCGGACCTCACACATCTGGGAGAATGAGGATGGCTTGCGGGTGTTGCCAGTGGAGACAGGTTTAGTACAGAGCAGCCAATGGCTGGTGAGCTGACTGAGCCCCTGGCCAGTGAGCATCCCTGTTATGCTCACAGCTGAGGAAGCAGAAGCTAGGTCAATGCAACTGAAAAAGCCTGAGTTGCAGATAAAGTCCTAGAATAAAAGAGCCAGCAATTGTGAACAGGAACCCATCCAGTTGAAGAAGACGGGTCCAGGTGGTCTAATGCCCCTGCCTGGCTCTATAGCAATCATGGATGCTGCCTTTTGAGTCTGGGAAATGTTCAATTCTATTCCCAGGGTGCCTTCTGTACCTTCTCAAGACAATTCTAGAAGAATCCACAGTGTCTTTCTCAGAGGATTTGTGTATCTCAGTTCCTGTCGGGAAGTCGATTGATTCTGCTGAACTTGGTGTGCGTGCATGCTTTTCTCCCCTCCCAGATGGTTTCTTCCCTACCCCTCATTTTTCCTATTACTCTCTCCAAGAATGACACTCACTGAATTCCAGAGGACAACATGCTTGGTGTGGCTTTGCAATCAGAGGCCAGAGCAGGGGATGAGACCCTGGGTTTTGGGTCTCTTGGAGACCCATAAATAGGTCACACCTATTTATTGAGTGTTTTCTATGTGCCAGGAACTCTGTATCTGGGGATACAGAGAAGAAAAAGACAAGGGATTTGCCTTCAAGGCGTCTATATTCTAGGTTGGGGTGGGGATGGGGAGAACAATAACAAGTAAATTAACACGCCAGGGTTCTATGACGTGGAGGAGAATGTTATGGTACAATCCAGCAGCCTGGCAGAGCAGCCCAAGGGACTGAAGCTGGCCAACAGCTGGGGCCTGAGGGTCCTGGAAGGTCTCAGGCCCTTCTCCTTGCCCTACAGTTTGGCCTCCACAATCCCTGTCCACAGACCCTCCAACATGAGCTATAATCAGACTTGACTGGCTCTGAATCCCAGTTTCAGGTGAAGAAATGAGAATTGTGGATCATGAGCTGGCTGGTAGTCAGGAACTTTCTTGCCTTATCCTGGTTCTGTCACAGAAACACTGGACCAGGCAGTGGGGAGAGAAAGGAGAGCCAGTGTTGCTGTCCAAGAGTCTGCTTCAGGATGAGAAACTGCTCAGGTGAGGGATGCAAGCAAGGTAGAGCAGACAGTGAGGGAAGCCCCAGGTATGGCACAAAGCCTTTCCCATATCAGGTCATCACACCTTTTCTTCTGCTCATGCATGGCAACTTGCTCAGGGTAGAACCTGCCACACTGACCTCAGGAGGTGCAGAACTTGGAAGAGGGAGAAAGGCATTGGCATTTGACATGTTTATGACTTGGAGAAACCTTCAATAAGTGTTGGTAGAACTGTATTGAGGATCTTCAGGGGAGCATGTACTTAATGGTGGTTTCCAAATGGGTGGGGCTCTTTGGAAAGAGTCTTTGAGATTAGGGGTGGGTTCTGCTGGGAACTGAGGTTTGTAGATCAGCTGCAAGATGTGAACGTGTTGGATCAAGCGTAGCTCCTTGGGGAGTTTGGAGATGCTGGGGTGCAGGGCTACTGCAGGCTGGACAAAAAGACAGGGCAGGGTCGATTACAGCTGGAGCTCCAGGATGCAGCTGCACTGAGAAGACAAAAAAAAAAAAAAAAGAAAGAAAGAAAGAAAAAAAGACAGCTAGCAATAAAGGTTCTTTACAGAAAAGTCGAACATCTATATATTTAATTCAATTCAGTTCTACTCCTATTTCTTATTAAGAGTCTTATGCTCTACTGACTGAGCAAGCTTTACCTGTAACCTGTAAATGTTCCTTCCCAGCCCCTCAGCCTTTTCATATGGAAGCCAATTCATATGTTCTAATAGTGGGATAGTAGGGAGATAAGGTCTAAATAAAAATTGTTTGTGGGACAAGAGGCATATAAAATACAACCATACGGTCCAAAAGTGACTGACAAAATGGAGGGAAGCGATGAACATTTTCACAGGGTTAGGAACGGCAGGCCCCAGAGGTGCCTGACCTGGCAGGTGGGGAAGCTGGGTCCACTTCAGGAGTCTCTCCGAGGAAGAGTGCTCTCCGGTCACAGGGCACTCATCCTTCTTTGCCCTTCTGTGGGTTCTGGGTTACTGTCGCCCTAGCGACTGGACTGTCGCCCAGTCCTAATAAGGACTGGTGAGCCGAAAGGTGTTGCAATCCTGATCACAAGCAAAACGGAGAAGTGAAGCACCCCCTTTCTCCAACAACCCCGCTCCCCTGCTCTTCTCTCTTTCTTGCCTGCACTCCACTTCCTGCGATCCTTTCCAGAGCCCTTCAGCTTGGTGCTCTGTCCATTCCGCAAGGTTTCTCCTCTTCTTTCCCCCTTGGGTTTTTTTTTTCATCTGCTGGTTCCCCGCCAGCCCTGACCAGTTCACTGCTGGTGAACCCTCCGCCCCTCAGCACCCGAAAGCGCCTCAAGATAGATCAAGCTGAGCAAAGGAAGAATCCCAAGAGGTTACCCTCTAAACCAAGCCGGTCGCCCGCCACCCGCGGGGGCGTGGTCAGGCTCCTCCCAGCCGGTATTTACCCGACAGGCTGGGCCTCCAGGGGTATTCCTCCTCTCCCCCGGCAGTCCTCCCTCTCGCTCCTGGCCGTCACGGGGTCGCCCAGCCACTGCTCAACTTTGTATTCGCCCCAGACTTGCAGAGGTTCGGGGCGGCACCGTTAGCTGGTTGGTTGGCGCGGGGTCCTTCTGGATCTGGAGGATGCTCACTCTGAGCGTCGGAGGCGTGGTCGGCGTTCTCCACGGGCCCCTATTACACAGCGCTGTCAGGGTTAACCTTCTGTCATGCTAAACTTCAAACTGCTTTGCCCCACTCACTAATTTCTGCCCCCAATTTCCTCCCCCCCCCCCACACCTCTACCCTGTAACCC
>NW_004567118.1:28465392-28498762 GCF_000260355.1 Condylura cristata | reverse complement strand
CTTTCCCTATGCTTGGAAATCTGAAGATGGCTTCTGTAGGAAGGGTTGAATCCAGATTTTGTGGGGTCCTTCTAAAGAAAAATAATAAAAAGTATGTCAGCTCATCCTGCCAGCTTGTGTCGGTGCAAGCATTTTCCCCACCCCCCCCCCCCCGCCCTTTTTAAATTAACAAACCTGCCCTTCTGGATATATATAAAAGTACAAAATGTGAATTAAAAAATGGGTATGAACGTCAAATTTTAATGTAGAATGTTCGAACACAATAAATTACGTATTTTTAAAAGCTGACAAATGCAACACAAAGCCTCAGAAAAATAAGAAAATTTTGTGACTTTAACACTTCTCAATTTTTTTCTTCCTGGATCTTTGCTTGCAGACTGTCGTTGTTTCTTCATATGATAACAATTTTATAATTTTCTTTTTTTAAGATTTATTTATTTATGCACACAAAACTGGGTTACAGGCCAGAGATACAGGGGTGGTAAGAGGATTCAACAGAGAGAGAGTGGGGAGTTGAACAGGCAGATTGATGAGGTACACTGCCGTGGGTCACCTCCCTGGCTGGACCGAACTCATGTTAAAGCTGCTGCAGCTAGCCTCCTAGTGCTGAGCTTTAATCGGTGCGCCACCAGGGAGGGCCTATTTCTGATTTTCTGTTGAGCGAATAATTCAGTTTTTTCCTCCAGCGTGATTGGTTAAGATGTGTTTATTATTGAAATTTTAGGAATATTTCTTTCAATGTCATTGGTAATGATAAATACATTTTAAAATGCTAACAAATTTTGGAAAGCAGTTATCAATTCACATATAATCTCTTACAATATCAGGGCATTTCAAGTTTTCATATATGGTTACTATCCTTAAAGTGTTTTTGAATTGACGGTACTCATGAACCAGTTTCTCCACAGATGTCCTCATTTTATTGATATGTTATGTGCCAAATCATCAAAAGCCAAATATTTTCTAATTCATTGGCTTATAGATCTGTTTTTCATTAACTGGCTAATCAAAATTTTCATTACTTCCTACATTGGTTTACAGGTTAATATACATAGGAGTTTGTCACTGAAACTTTGCTTTTTTAGGTTGGTTTACTCTGTGGTAGGGCATGATATGTCCATCGCTTTCGAAATTGCTAGACCTTGTCCTTGCAGGACAAAATGTATCATATACGTCAAAAGTCATATGTATGTGTAAAGATTCATCTTTCAACTTGTTTATAGATGTACTTGCCACTTAGAGGCCCGTTACAGATTTGTACCCTGCGAACACAGGAATGCTGATAAATTCTAATTTATATGACTAGTATCAAAAAAGAAAACATGTATACTGCATTTTCAGTTATAGATGATGCATTGCTGAGGATATTGATGCCAGGTCAGAATGTCAGTTTTGACTATGCCTGGACAAAAATTGAAGTCACCAGTTTCTAATTTTTTACATCCAGTGATTGGAAGAATTTTCCACAGACAAGCTTCTGTCTCTGGGTATTTTTTTTTAATTGAGCTATATTTTATATATTATTAGATTAGTTTCTGGTGTATAACTTTTGATATTTGTATGCATTGCAAAATGGTGACCACAATAAATTTAGTTAACCTCCTTCACCATATACTTACAATTTTTTCCTGTGATGAGAACTCTTAAGCAACTTTCAAATATGCAATACAGTATTATTAACTATTAACAGTATTATTAGCTATAGTTATTTGCTCTATGTATATTATATCCCCATGATTAATATATTTTCTAACTGGAAGTTTACAGCAGGCTCTCAGTATATTTTTATTTTATTATTCTAATTAATTGTAATTGAAGTAACATTGCACTATAACATGATATAAATTTCAGGTGTTCATTATTGAGAATGAATATCTTAATTTTACGTCTCCTCCACTACCCATATACTTCTTGTTTTGGTCACAGTAGGAGTCATTCATATTTCTATACCACCTCTCATCTTGTAACCATTACTTTACTATGCCCTGCTTCCTTGCCTTCTTGGTGTCATCGTATTTGTCAGCTTTCTCCAGGCTGCAGATCAGATCTACAACTGACACACTAAATATGGGGATATGGAAGGCCATGCCAGTGAGTTTCCTGTTCAGCTATTGGGGCTCTTGCTCAGAGCCTTGGTGGTGCAGTAGAAGTGGGGATGATATTCTTGGTAACCCATTGGCTATCATGCCACAGCTTCTTGGAGAGGTTGTTCATAGTCTTCTGGGTGGCAGTAGTGGCATGGACTATGATCATGAGTCCCTCCATGATGCCCAAGTTGTCATGGATGACCTTGGCTAGGAAAGCCAAAGTTGACAGTACAGGAGATGTTGTGGACAGAAATGGAGCAAGAGGCAGAAAACAGCCAGTCAGATCTGCATAACATTTTCTTATGTGCCCACAGTCAAGGGGCACCCTGCAGGGGAGGGTCCAGCAACCCAGGTCTTCTACAGCTTCACTACTCAGCGTGTAATCCTTGGACCAGCAGCATGAGCAATATCTGGGAGCTTGTAAGAAGTGTAGTAGCTGCATTTTAAAGGTATGCCCAAGTCATTAGTATACATTAGAGTTTCAGGAATACTAACTGACTTACATGAAAGAAATGTGCATACTTTCACTGGTGAAAATGGGAGGGAACTGCCCATTGAAATAACCTAGCCATGCCAGAGAGCTCGCCATAAAGTACATGCACACTGGTGTTTGTGCCAGGTAAGCAGGCCTGTGGTAGGGCTATTTCTGAATGTTGTGCAGATAGCAGAGCAAGTTCACACAGACAGTCAAGGAGTGAAAATAAGTCTGAGTCCCTGTTCTCCTGAGTGACTTTGCCTGTGGTCACTGAGAGGCTATTGTACACTACAGGTTTCCAGGTTCCTGCCTTGCAGATAAAAGCTCTCAGCCTCGCACCCATTTTGCCTGCAACTCTAAGTATGTATGAACAAGTTATTATTTTTTAACAGCTTGGCTCCCATTCTTTTGGAAGAACTATCCACCCCCAAGTTTATGTGTCTCTAGTGGGTTTTCAGGGCATCACCTTCCCATCTCAGATGCAATACGTGACCTTCCCAGGCCAGCCAGACTCTTGGGATTTGGAGTCCTGGCTAGGAATAGAGAAGGATAGAGGTTAGTAGGGGTGAACTGTGGGGAAGCAATGCATAGAGTAGCAGTTCTTGTTAGGGATTCCTCCATGTTCTCTTAGTTCTAGCCTAGATATACAGCTTCCTCTTTGAGTCTGTTCATCCAGTATCTATCTCCTCAGTATACTTCTTGTGACTTAATTTAGTAAGTCTGGGTTTACACTTGCAGCCAAAGAACTCTCACCAATACACAACACTTAAAAATAATGAGCTAGGACTATCTCCGATCCATGAGTCACCTTTATGCCTCATTGTTAATATTGTGGTTAACAGACAGCCCCGCTGAACAGGCATGGGGATGTTTGGCTTCAGTGGATGGAACAACTTTATGAGATAAAGAACAAAGCACCTCCTGTTCCATGTCACTGATCCCCTTTGGAAGTGGTAGAGTGGAGTTCAGTCCTTACTCACCCTTCAAGGCATGTGCTTGTGCAGAGCGCATCCTGCGCTAACTTACATGTTGACACTGTTGTCAGGCCTCTGCCATTCGTTGCAACTCTCTTCTCCTTCCACCTTCCAGTTTACTTCTAGGCTTTTACTTGGGCAACATCAAAGCTGATAGCCATTCTGTTTACTTTTGTAGCTATAGTTAAGTCTTCCGTGTTTTGTCCATCTGTTGATTTTAAAAGTTGAAATTCAATTAACTCTGTTTATCTTATATATTGTGAGTATAT
This sequence comes from Condylura cristata, assembly GCF_000260355.1. Classification (NCBI taxonomy): domain Eukaryota; kingdom Metazoa; phylum Chordata; class Mammalia; order Eulipotyphla; family Talpidae; genus Condylura; species Condylura cristata. The sequence goes on along the minus strand of NW_004567118.1, from coordinate 28,494,957 downwards.
AAATATCTTCCACAGCAGAGCTGGTGATCACTAAGATTACATTTCCTTTCTTGAACTATTTTTAATTAGCTTTGAAAAACAACATTTTATACATTCACAGGATTATGCGAAATGTCACAGTTATTATACTATAATGAATATGCATGCATCTATCACCCAGCTGAGGAGCAAAGAACCTGTTACCAACAATGTGCATGTGCCAGTGTAATCCTCTTAGTTCTGTCGCCCTGCCTGCTCTCAGAACTGACCACCATGCCATATTTCATGTTTATTATTCCACTACTTTTAAAAACATATACAACCATAATAATCTGCTTAGACAATGGCTTAATTGTGCTTGTTTATGAGCTCTACAAAATTATATCATATTTATAATGTAATTTTCTGGGAGTTACATTTTCCAGGAAACATTCTATTTCCAAGATCATTCCATGCTGTTTTCTGTTGTGTTTCCTGTTGCTGTTAGACTAGCTTATTATGATTAGAAACTCTTAGACTCTCCAGGAAAACTAAAATAAATCCATGGGAGGAAATGAAATCCTGAAGATCATTACTGCTGCATGAATGACATTCTCCATAGGCCAGCACCCCCTCTCCCAGCATTGCTCCCCCATTTGTCTTCAGGGGTTAGCTTGCTCACGCAGGCACCCTGACCATGGTGATTGTTCTGTCATGTCCTGACAGGGCCAGTGAATATTTGGGCTTGGGACTGGGAAGTCTCCACTCTGGCTGCCAAATGTGTAAGGAGTGAGAGGCCATGTTTCTGGCTCTGTGGGCCAAAGGAGAGAGGGAGGAGAGTTTACAAAGGAAGAGCAAGATGCTCAGGGAGGAGTAAAACAGATACAGAGTTTGAATGTTTGTATCCTCCAAAATTCATAACTGATTCCTAAGGTTATGGTATAAGGACGCGGGGTCTTAGGAAGGTGACTAGGTCATGAGGGATTGGTGCCCTTATAAAAAAGACCCCACAGGGGAGGGAAGTGTAGTGGACTATGGTGATGGCACACGGGTGATTTGGTGCTGGGAAGCCCACACGTATTACAACTGTGATAGAAAAAAGCACAAAATGATGTAAAAATAAACTATTATATTATTAAAAAATAGATTAAAAGAAAAGAAAAGACCCCACAGAGCTCCCTAGCTGCACCTTTTAACACAGCAAGAATTTTGGGGCCATGAAACAGCCCTCACCTACCATGCCTACCATGCCAGCACTGTGAACTTGGACTTCGAGTTTCTGAAACTGTGAGGAAAGAATTTCTGTTGTTTATATGCTACCCAGCCTGAAATATTTTGTTGTAACAGCCTAAATGGATTAACACACAGAGGAAGAACCCTCGTAGGATTTGAATTCCCAATTCCAGCCACTCCTGAGTTCCAGCTAAGCACAAGACCTGGGAATTCATGACTTACTCTCATTTTGTTTCAACCAATTCACATTCTCTTTCTTCATTTGCAGTCACTACATTGCCAGAATGTCTATCAAAAACCTGCTTTTTCTCCTTATCTGTTAGTGAAAGAAGTTAAGACAATTGGAATGATAATTTTTTCTTAAAGATTTATTTATTTATGCATACAGAACTGGGGTACAGGCCAGAGATGCGGCAGGTGAGAGGATTCACCAGGGACAGAGTGGGGAGCAGAACAGACAGATCAACAGCGGGCGGGTCAGGAGAGGTCTGCTGCACCAAGTGTATCTCCTCTGGGACAGGTGGGGATCGAACTCATGCGGAGGTGGCTTAAGCTTCTTAGTGCAGTGCTTTAACCCGTTGCACCACCAGGGAGGGCCGGAATGATAATTTAACAAGAAAAACTTCTACTTTATGGAAGTTTACCATGAACAGTGAGTGGTTTTTGTCCATTTTCTCAATACTCAAACCAAGTCTGAGACTTGTCACTGTGCTACAGATGAGTACACAGGTAAAAAAAAAGCTATACGACTCACCTGGTTCATAGGCTTTTAGGAGAAAGGCCCCCAATTCATCCCTCTGCCTACTGGACCCTAAAGTCTGTGTCCTTAGCCATATATGTCACTGTCTCCACAGAGTGTACCAACCAAATTCAAACTCACATCCAAATTTGAAAGGCTCTCTTCTCAAAAAAGTTTCAGCTGTCTAAAGTCTAGATGCCTGTATGATCAGGCTGCCTGTGACAAGTGACTCAGATTTAACTTAAAAGGGATATCTCAGATTGTATGACAAATCTCATGTCTTCCCTGCTTATTCTGTCATCCCTGTCTTCTTGAGAGAAAAGAAATGGAAAAAGACCCAGAGGGAGGAAGGGATGTGAGTATAGGCAGGAGAGGAGACAAGGGACTAGAGTAGTAGTGGGAAGGTTAATTTTACCTTGGAAAGACATTTCCAAATAACAAAGGGGGCATGCTTTCTGGGGATGGGACGGGGAAACTCTTTCTCCCTCCTCTGGGTCCATCAGTGAGAATGATTTGGGGATGGGGTTAGGGTAGAGGAGATGGGAAGAGAAAAGGAGGCCCTCAGACTCGCTGCTCTTAGGGCAAAGGATGCACCAATCCATAGTTTTGAGTTGGGTCCTGAGGAACAGGATTGAGAGAAAGAGTTGGAGCTCAAGCCTTGAGCCCCTCCCCCATCTGGCTGCTCCCTCCACCTCCCCCCCCAAGAATATTCCATGGCAGTTAGGGGCCCTGTTCTGCTGAATGAGTTTTTCTTTCCCAGACCCCAGGCCAAATGGTGGCAACTGCTCTACCTGATGGAAATATTTGAAAGATGAGGCACAACTGACCCTAACAAGGGAAAGGGACAATGGGGTGGAGGATAGAAGGGGAGACAGAGGGTGTACAAGATGGGGACAGGGGGCTCTAGGGATGAGTTCGTTGGGTCAGGAGGAGAAAGGCATGAGCATAAGAGACCTGGAAAGCGAGGGGAAGGCTGGGGAGCAGGATAAGGTAGAGGTGAGCCTGGGTCAACCTTGTGAAAACTGTTGCTCAGTCCTGGACTTAGACAATGCTAGGCAGGTGTCCACGGAGAGTCACAAGGTCTCTTTATTGCCCCTGGATGGGGCACAATGGAAAATGAAGCACAGCCCCCACTGGCTAGCACGGATACTGGCCTCAGAGCTCAGCCTGATCGCCTTTATCCTGCTGCTGGTCATGGTATTCTCCAAGAAATGGCTGTATCTCTCTGGGAGCCGCTTCTACCAGCGCTGGCCCATGAATGTTAGTACCAGAATCTATACATCAGCTCACATTATGTCCATGGGGCTTCTACAGGTCTGCAAATCCAAGCGTTGTCCCAACTCAGAGAACGGGAAAGGTAAAAAACCCTTCAAACCTTACGGCACCCCAGGGTACTCACCCGCCTTGATTTCTGTTTGTACCCTGTAATTTTTATCTCCTTCTTCTGGTCATCCCCACTATTTTCGCTTGCAAAATGGCTCCACCACTGACACTGAGATCCCCAAAGTTCATTTTTTCACTCCTAAATTGATTCAAATTAAAGCCATTAGCCTTAATAGAATATGAATAGAATATGTCACTGTTTTGAATAAGTCTCAGTAATTCTGTGCTAACGAAAATGTGGTGGAAGTGTATGGATACTCATGGAATCACTTACCACACATAATTAACAGGTATCCTGGGAGAGGAGACCCAGGCAGGGGGGATTTCCTTCCTCTGGGCTTGTATCCCCAGAACTTTGGGAAGAACTCCTCCAGACCTTAGATCCCAGCTATTTTTCCTTCTCTTCTGCCTCAGATTTTGCTTTTTGGGGTTATCTCTGGGTTTCTATGCCTGGTTTCTTTGATCCTTTTCAGTCCTCTTGCATCCACTTCAGTCCCAGTTCTTATTAGTTTCACGTCCCAATGTAGGGGCTCCTTTCCTAACCCCGCCTTTATTAAGGTATAATTGACATTTAAAAATTTAAAATATTTAACATGTACATCATGGTGATTTGATATAAATTCTAAAAGAATTTCCTGGGCTCTCCCTGGTGGTGCAGCCAGTTCAAAGGCAGCACTGTGAAGCCAACCTCTGCGTCACTTCAGCACCAGTTCAATCCCAGCCCCGGGAGCTGACCCACAAGGCACAGCAGACCTTGTCTGTCTCACCGCTGCTCCCCTCAGCAGGGTACTTCATCATTCTTCCTATTCTGCTCCCCACTCTGTCTCAGGTGAATCCTCTCACTGCCCCTGTACCTCTAGCTTGTACCCCAGTTCTGTATGCATAGATAAATAAATATTTTTTAAAAATTTCCTCCATCTAGTTAATCAGCACATCCACTTTTTCTCTCCCTGAGAACATATGCTAAACTTTCTTTAGTATTTTAGTTATATAATACAGTGACTATAGTCACCATGTTTAACATTAGACCGTGTTCATCTTATAGCTGGAAGTTTGAATCTTTTTACTAGCATTTCTCAGCTCTCAGAAAAACCAGGGTTTTGGAACCCCATTTCCATTTCTTTACTCTCATTAACATAAAAAAAAGTTACACAGCTACTATTTTATTCCATGATGAGAGCAGTAAATAAAATAGATTTGGGGAAGAAAAAACTTATCATATACACACATTCTATTTTCTTCCTTCCTTCCCCAGTTGCCTCTCCAGCTTCTCCTCCTCCCAGCTCAGCTCTACCCTCATTTGCAGGGTGGGGGTGGGAACCTGAAACCTGCCTTTTCCCTGGCACCCTGATACACACCTACTTTGCTTGACAGTGTTACTCAAACACTCACAATTTACTGAGCTCTTCATTTCCCCCAGACTTCTCAAAATCAAATAGGTTTTAAATCGTTTTTACCCAGTTGTGCTCATTTTTCATAAATAATTTTATCTTATATATTTTTAAGATTTATTTATCTATACATACAGAACTGGGGTACAGGTCAGAGGTGCAGGGGTGGCAAGAGGTTTTACCAGAGACAGAATGGGGAACAGAACAGGCCGACTGACGAAGTACACTGCTGATGGGGAGCAGCGGGCAGGTCAGGAGAGGTCTGCCGCGCCATGTGGTCACCTCCGGGGTGGGGATTGAACTCATGCTGAAGTGGCTTTAGCTTCTTAGTGCTGTGCTTTAACCCACTGCACCACCAGGGAGGGTCAAATAATTTTATCTTTTACACTAATTTTATTATCATGAGCTAAAATAAACTTCTCATATTAGAAGAGACCATAACTTAAGAGATATCTCTGCCCTTGACTTAGCTATTTCGTTTTCTTATTCTTGGCAAATTTATTTCCAATTTCATATTTGAGAGAAAAGTACCAACAAGTTTGTTAATCTTAATGTTTTTTTCTGTGTTTAGCTTTAATTCTGTGGTATAGATTTCCCAGAATGGACGTATTGGATCAAAGAATTTAGATATTTTAAGCAATAAAAATTTCTTTATTGCTTTTGAAAAATATGATAGCAATTTGTTTCCACTAACAGTGTCTGAAAGTGTGCCTCATCATGTTTTTGCATATCTTCTAAATAGTTAATGTACAAATGATAATTATAATTTTTCTGACTGACTCAAAAAAGGTTACACAGTTACTGTGAGAAATGCAGGAAATTTAAAAAAGAGTAAAAGTCACCTATAATTTCTACACATAGATGTATGACAGTTGACATTATAATGTATTTACTTCCTGTCTTTTATGTGTGTATATTTAGCTATATTAAATATATGAGGTACATATCTTTTGTATACATATGCAAAATAAATACAAATAAGTGTACTTATTTGTATTTTAATAATAAGTATACTTAATAATAATTACACTTATTGGTATTTTAATAAATGCTCTTTTTCAAAATTCTCATTCTACATGCTCAGTTGCAAACTTCATTTTACAGTTGTAAGCATTCACTCATCCCATTAAATCATTACTCTATAACATCACTAATGTTTAAAACTTATTTGTTTTGATACTATCTGAAAAGACTGATAATTCAAAAGAAATACAAAAGATTACACAGAGGAGTGAGCTTCCCAAAGCTGGTTTCCAGGCCCCTCCCCAGTTTTTCATTTCTAAGGGAAGACATTCAATTCACAGAGAAGTATCATTACTTTATCATCATTTTTATTGAATACAATAACCCAGTTAGAGCCTCTCTGGTGGCACAAGGGATTAAGTGCAGCTATTTGCAGCCACTGCAGCATGAGTTAGATCTCCAACAGGGAGCTGACCCACATGGCACAGCAGACCTCTCCTGTCTCCCTGCTGCTCCCCTCAGCAGTGTATTTCAGTGAATTTGCCTGTTCTGCTCCTCACTTTGTCTCTGGTGAATCCTCTCATCCTGCCCCATTGGCCTATACCCCATTTCTTACACACACACACACACACACACACACACACACACAATCACAGTCAATTTACAATTCATTGAGTTTCATGTGTATTTTTTTGGCATTTGATCTCTTCATTTGAGAATTGCAGTTCAAGTCCCCTGTCCATTTTTTCTATTGAGGTTTACATTTCATCTGGTTGAAATTATCAAACAATTGCCATATTAAGAATGTTTATGAAAAAATAATGTGAAACGCTCAAGTATACATTTCTTTGGTTACTAGTGAAGCTGAGCATTTTCTCATATTTGTTTATTTGATCATATTTTTGTCTTTTTGTGAATCCTTAGTTATTCTGTGTTTTTTTTTTTTTTTTTTCATTTTCCCCAGACAGTTTTAAGCTGTGGACAAATCACCCGATATTTGGGTTGGCCAAGATAACCTTCAGCCTCGCCTTAGGGCTGGGCTTCATCCTCACCATCTGGTTGCATCTGTCGTACCTACTTGTTTTCCAGAAACTGCCCTTCTTTGGCTGGATTGGGATTGTCATGAGCTTCTCTGAAGGTGCCCCCTAACTCTGAAAAAGGTCCTTCGTTTCTCCTAACCCATATCTTCACAGGCACTTCTCCCTCTACTTTTTTAGGGGAGTGGGGTGGGGGTTTTGTGGGTGGTAAGAGAACAGAACTAGTAGTTGTTGACTGAGAACAAGATTCCATCATTTCCCAGCCACTGGAGAGGTAGAGGTGGGTTGTTTCTCATGAACCTCTGGGGAGCAGTACTCTGTGCAAAGGGAGTTGTGGTTTGTAGCTGTGGTTTAGTAGATATGGGAGAGTCCCTCTGGGATTCTTGGGTGAGAATAAGATCTCTCTGTTCCTTGTCTCCTAGTTATCTTCATTTTCTGCACCCTCATGTTGTTTCCTATTAACCTCTGGATTTTTGAATTGAAGAAGAATGTATTGATCCCCATTGGCTGGAGCTATTTCATTGGTTGGTTGGTGTTTATCCTTTATATCACCTGTGGTGAGTGGCCTGGAGGGTCCTGGGAAGGAAGGGACATGTGTGCGGATGGGTGGAAAAAGTGTGGAGGGAGCAGGGGGCTGGCAATCCCCTAGGGACTGGCTCTTAGGGACTTTTCTTTGGCTCCATCCTGCCTGCCGCTTCCTCCTACATGGTGACCTTCCTCTCCCTATCCCCTTGGCTTTTCTCAGGGAGTCTCTGCTACTTCAGCTGGAGTCCGGTTCCGATCCATCCTTCTGAGACTGAGTCCAGCAGCAGTAATTACAGCTCACCACAAAACATTGAAGAGATTACCTCCAACATCTTAAATGACTCTGTCAACCAGAAGGAAGACCTGGATCCTGGGCAAAGGAAATCATCTTCAGATGCTGAGTTAGAAAAAGTACTTTCTGAACCTGAGTCAAAGAACAAATTTTCTGAACCCTTAGATTCTGAGTCAAAGAAGGCATTTTCTGAACAACTGGATTCTGAGTCAAAGAACAAACTTTTGGAACCCTTGGATTCTGAGTCAAAAGCATTTTCTGAACAACTGGATTCTGAGTCAAAGAACAAACTTTCGGAACCCTTGGATTCTGAGTCAAAGAAGGCATTTTCTGAACAACTGGATTCGGAGTCAAGGAACAAACTTTCGGAACTGTTGGATTCTGAGTCAAAAAACAAAATTTCTGAACTCCCAGCACCAAGTTCTGACCATTCATCTGAATCCCCTTCCACAGCTACCCCTACAACCCTTGAGTAGATTGCCTATTATCAATGCAAAGTATTGGAGAGAGAGGATTTTAGGTCAGCTTTTAACAGCACTTCCTTGTTCCTGCCTTGCCCACAAGTTGGGAGATAAATTGGAACTTGGAATAAATACTCTTGTTTATCATGTCCTGCAGTTCTTGGAGACTTAAAGGAGAGGAAGGGAGAAAGAACATGTTTCTTTCCCAGTTTTTCCTATCTGGAAGACATTTGGCACCTGTTTATCTCCAAACCTGTCTAACCTCACGCATAACACACAAACACCTCTTGAAAGTTAAGTCTCTTTAAACTTTGTTACCCCTTTCCTAGCATTGTTAGGTTGTAGATAGAGGTAGTTGTTAGCAGAGATATCATTTGTGAATTTGACATATACATAGTTAAGGATTCAATGGCAAAATGGCTCCAGGGTAAGAGGCAGGTTAAATACAGGAGATCACAAGGAGGAGTGTGGCTGCACTATGTGACCGGGCAGAAATTCTGCTGTGTCCCAACCACTGAGAATTCTGAGAACACACTAAACCCTGAGACCAGCACCATCTCCAACTGTACCCTTCCAACCTCTACCACCTCTACCTCTACCATCTCCCATACTTCCATCTCCACTATCACCTTTATCTCCATAACCTCCACCACCATCCTTAACTCCACCCCCAACTCTACCACCCTATCTATATCTTCTCCCAACCATTATACATCCCCCACTGCCACTACTATCCTCAACTGTACCACCACCTTCACCTCTATCACTACCATCTAACCACGACCACTATCCTCAACTCATTACCACTGCTACCTTTATTACTACAACCAACACTATAACTATCATTACCACTACCAACTACCAACTTCACCACTTCTAACCACTTTCTAGCTCTTCATACACTCCACAAGGAAAATGTTAGGGTCAGGTTCTAAGGTCGAAAGACATGTTTGGGTTATAAACTCAGTCTTATGAATACATGCAGCAGATGGTTTGGCAGTACTGGGGATGACTACTGGGGTTCACACAGCCTACACTGAACGGCTGGTCTCCCCAGAGAGCACCTATGACTTGATTTTGTCATATCCCTCCAGATGGAATCATGATGACAGCCAGCTAGAGGAGGGATGAATGTATTGGGACAAACTGTGAGTGGATTGAATGTGATAAACACACACACACAATTGGTTTAACCCTATGATACTGTTTTAACAGTTAAATGTTGGCAATTTCATATGGTTCAACATTATCTGTTTAACTGATTTCTACTTGATTTGCATCATATTCTTACCATACCTAACCAAAAGTTGTGGATTTCCCAATTTCAAACAAATATTCTGAGAAGAATCCAATACACGGGTCTGAAAACTAAGTGTTGCCCTTGTATTTCTCTCTCCTGGTAGTTAGCAAGGATTTACTGGAGGACTTATTGAAGTTGTCATGCTGGAGGGAAGGAACACCAGACAAAGGGATGCCATAGTGTCTTCCTTAGAGATATAGACAACCTTAGTGGCTTGAAATAATATTGTTTCACATAGCTTCTGGAATCAAGAATCTGGGAACAGCTTAGGTGAATGGTCTTACCTAGGACCTATCATGAGATTATATTTGAGATGTTGGCTGAAGTTATCTGAAGACTTTACTGGAACTGAAGGATCTACTTCCAGTAAGTTTAGTCATAGGACTGTTGGCAGGGAAGCCAATTTCTTGCCATAAGGTCCTTTTCATGGGTGTTTAGAAGTAACTTCCCCCTAGAGTTAGTGACCTAAGAAAGAGCAATGAGGAGGAAACTCCGGTACCTTTTATGACCCTGTTTTGGGAGAAATACACTGTCACTTCACCTTATTCTATTGATATTTTTTTGAAAACAAATTACTAAACCCACCCCACATTCAAGGGGAAAGGAATTAACATTTACTTCTTGATAGGAAAACCATCAAGAACTCATGGATATCTTTTAAAACCACTATATTCTGCCTATGGTCACAAATTATTTATATTCTTCCCACGTGAAAAATACTCTCTTCCAGAGTCCCCAACAGTCTCATCATATGACAGCAATGATATATTGAAAATTCAGAATCTTACTGTGCTATAAATGGGGGGATACGGTGTTTAAGGATAGGGTATTTAGGGATAATTCTTACTAAGTGTGGAAATTAACTCAAAAAGGTATAGAGGACTTACTACACCCATTGGTTCTAAAAGAGGGAGACACAACACGCCATGCAGGGGGTCCTATGAGAGGAGTACCCAAGGAGCCAGCCCAACTAAGCAGATGAGGAGCAGAGAGCACGAGGGGTGCCTTCATTGGGATCTGTGTGGAGCATACAACAAAAGGTGTCGGGATTTCCCAGTGTAGTTGCATGTCACTAGGTCATAGGCAGGGGAGTAGAAGAAGGGGAAATTGTGGCAGGAATCAGTTTTCTCACATTGGTGCACCTCATGCTCACAAGCTGCTTATGGGGATATTGAAGCATCAGGAAAGAAAATATGAAGGCTTAACAGTTATGATATATTTGCCATCTATTGTGAGTTGAATGTGTCTCCACTCCTCTCTCCAAATTTATGTGTTGAAGATTTAACCTCCAGTACCTCAGAAAGTGTACTTGGAGGTAGGTTTTTTTTTTTTTTAAAGAATTATTTATCTATGCATACAGAACTGGGGTACAGGCCAGAGGTGCAGGGGCAGTGAGAGGATTCACCAGAGACAGAGTGGGAAGCAGAATAGGCAGATTGATGAAGTACACTGCTGAGGGGAGCAGTAGGTGGGTTGGGAGAGGTCTGCCGCACCATGTGGGGCATGCTGGGCTCGAACTCATGCTGAAATGACTTTAGCTTCTTAGTAGTACTGTGCTTTCACCTGCTGCGTCACCAGGGAGGGCCCAGGAGATAGGGTTTTTAAAAGAGTGATTATGTTAAAATTAGATAAGTAGGGTGGGCCCAGGAGAAGAGGGGATCAGGAACACAAAGAGACCCCAAGTAGCACACACACAGAGGAAAGAGCACACCACCTCCCGGTGAGCATGTATCTGGGACTGCACTTACCTGCAGGCTTGACTGGGTACAGGATTGCTTTTCTAGGGGACACACCCATATGACTATTTGCTAGAGGCCTAAATTTCTAGCCATGAACTGTGGGAAATCCATACAACAGAATATTAACTAGTGACAAAAATAAATGAAATATTAAGACTTGAAAAAACATGGAGGAAACTTAAATGCATTTTGTTAAGTGAAAGGCTATACTGATGATCATTCTAAACATATGATACTCTTAAAAGACAAAACTATGGAGAGAGTAGAAAGTTAAGTAATTGCCAGGCATTTGGGACCAGGGAAGGAGGGATGATTAGGTGACATAGAGGAGATTTTAGGGCTATGAAGTAATTCTGTGTGATACTAACAGTGGACAAATGTTATTTTACATTTGTTAAAACCCAAAGAATGTATAATATCAAGAGTGACTCATCCCTAAAATAAATTATGGACTCTGGATAATAATACCTCAATGTTGGTTAATAGATTGTAATAAATGTACCACCAGATGTTGTCAGATGTTGGTGGGGGAGGAGGTTTTGTATTAGGAGAAAGAAGTATGCGGGAATTCTATGTATTTTGTGCTCAGTTTTGTTGTAAGTCTAAAACTGCTCTCAAAAACAAAACCCACCAATAACAACAATTAAACAGCCAAGTGTCAAGAAACTACAGATTTTACTTTTTAAAATGGAGAAAACACAGGCCTATAATTTTCTGCCTTCACAAAGCATTAGAAACAGATTAACTTCTGTTTTGTAGCAGAAGGATTCAACTAGTGGGATGGAAGAATTGTTCTCAGTTGGAGAACACTATTTGGAATACAGACAGTTGTCTGTGGTAGTTGTGAGCGTTCTGGCTCTGTCTATTTAGGTAAGCAGGGATTTGTCAGGTACCATTCAGCTCCATTCCTGGAATATGCCTGTGTACAGAAGGGGAAATGGCACAGGGTCTGGGGGCTTAGAGATACCTTTGGGCATCTGCAACATAGAGGAGCCACAACTAGAAAATAGAGTGATTCTTGTTGCATGGGATACTGCCACGGCAGCCCAGGAGGCCCAAGGTCACGAGAAGGCAAGACTGCCTTACTTGGTGGATCCTGCCAATTCCTTTTTTTTTTTGACATAATTGACATAATTTCAGATTTACAGAAAAGTATATTTCACTCAGATTTCCCCCAATTTTAACATCACTACGTTTACCTTTTATCTCTTTCCCTCTTCCTTTCTACACACACACACACACACACACACACACACACAACTTTTCTTCTCTATCACTTGAGAACATATTGTAGACCTGATGCTTCTTTACCCCAAATAAGTGTACTATACAATGTTTACTCCTAAAAACAAGGACATTCTCATATATATCTACCATAATTCTCAAGATCAGGAAATTAGCATTGATATAATACTTTAATCTTCAGATAACATTAGATTTTGCCAATTACTCCGATGACCATAGTAATAAAATTAAATCCTCGATCATGCACTGTATTCAGTTGCCATGTCTCTTTAGTCTACTTTTCCTCAGTCTTTTATAGCAGTGATCTTTTTGCGAAATACAGGCCAGTTATTTTGTAAGATAGTCCTCAATCTGAGTTTGTCAGTTGTTTCTTTATATTAGTTTCAGGTAAAGCATTTCCCTAGAAATATCAGTTCTATTCTCTGTGCATCACATCAGGCTCCAGGACATTGCCAATGTTAGCTTGGTTACTAGGTTAAGGTGGTGTCTGCCAGGCTTTTGTATTCAGGATTCTTTCCAATCTATTTCCCCTGGAAGGAGTGTCCCAGGACAAAACAGGCAGAGTGGACAATGTTCAGCAAATAACTCTTCAAAAGTAGGCTTACATGACCTTTGTATGCATGCCTCACTAAGCACCCCCTATGCGGCTTAAAGGTCTGTTTTGTGCCATTCTTCAGCGTTTAGAATGCTTTATTATGATCCTGATGGTACTTCCAAAGACCAGCATGATGCCGGGCACCTAGTTGGTGTTGATAAATGTTGATAAATGGATGAATGTGACAGGCTAGAAAAGACAGAGGAGAAAAAGCCAAGACTGATGATAGATTTCCAGGGAGGCTATCTCCCTGATACAGACAACATCTGCACCTGGAGAGGAAGAAGGGTGGCAGCTTCCAGATGTCTGGAGTGGCTGTACCCCATTTCAAGCTGAGATAGTGTTTCAGGGCTGGAAGACAGTTATTACTGGTCATCTGGATTATGTGTTGAGGCAAAGTCCTAGTGGTCCCTATATTTAAGGCAGTTATTTCTAAGACTCCTGCCACAGCATCAGGAGAAAGACAGAAAGGTTATAGCCCTCAAAGAACAGAACTGAGGTGGAGAGAGGACAGGAGGTTGGGAAGATGAGATCAAACATCTGGTCACTGAATGACTTGCCAAACTCAGGAGTGACTGTGCAAAGCCCAAAGGCTCCAAAGAGCTCATCCACATCTGTTAATCACTCAGTTGGGAATATCAAAGGAAGTTGCCTAAAAGCACAAAGATATCCTGAGCCAAAGTTCTAGGTATGGATAAGTTATCCTGGGCAAGAAGGTAGTCAATGGGAAGAATGGACTAGTTTAAATTAGACAGAAAAGTAAGATTCTATAAAGGAGACTGAGGGCGCAAAGGGTAAAAATATCAGGACCTAATTTTAAGTGAAAAGGTAAAATCAAATTAGATGCAAAAAAAAAAAAAAAGAAACACTAACCAATTATAAATAAGAAAAGTAGATACAAGATAAACAAGCATCTCAAAGGTAGTTTCACATTAAAACGGAAAGCCTATTTGCTCAGGAAATTCTTATTTCCTGCCCTCTTTGTTTGCTTGGAAAACACAGTAGAGCAGACCATCTGGGGTAATTAATTCTGGGGTAAAAATGTCAGAACCTGGGTAAACAAAGATTAGTGCCAAGATAACAACAATAAAGAGGAACCAGGAACTAACAAAGAAACAAATTCAAAGGGATAGAATTCTGGACAAAATTCAGAAGATTCCAGGGAAAAAACTGTTCTGCTATCACCTAAGTTTTTGAATGACACGGCCTTAGGATAGTTCTTGCTCTTTTATATTTAAAAGGATCTGAGGTTTCAAATACATTTCTGTAAAACTTCCATAAAATAAGTGGAAAGAGGTAAAAATCACATATTTAAGGGCCCTCCCTGGTGGCGCAGCGGGTTAAAGCACTGCACTGAGAAGCTAAAAGCCACTTCCGCATGAGTTCGATTCCCGCCTGCCCCGGAGGAGACCACATGGAGTGGCAGACCTCTCCTGACCCGCCCGCTGCTCCCCTCAGCAGTGTACTTCGTTGATCTGCCTGTTCTGCTCCCCACTCTGTCTCTGGTGAAGTCTCTCACCGCCCCTGAGTCTCTGGCCTGTACCCCAGTTCTGTATGTACAAATAAATAAATCTTTTAAAAAAAAAAAATTTCCTTTAAAAAAAAAAAATCACATATTTAAGAACAAAACCAAAAAACCCTTTCTCCTAAAGTCTAAGACCCAAGACCATATCTGGAAAGCTGAAGTAACTGCAGAGGTTGTTAGCGCTCATAGTGATTGTGGCTTTGGCAAACCACCCTTTTACAGTCTGTTCCACCAATGTCCTAAAGCATACAAAATAACTTGGAAGCAAGAGTCTTAAAGTCTGAGCTTCATAGGCACCTCCCCTCCACTTCTCTGTGCTAACTAATGATATGCTAATCAATGCCTTAGCCTTAAAATCCAGTGGGAGGGGGAAAAATAATAATGAACATAGAACTGAGGCCAAGACATCAATACACAAAGGTAGTTGGAATCAAATTTCACCTCAACTGGAATATCAATTTTGGACTCAGGTTTAAATAATTACCTTTGAGCAATGAGAACCACTAGAAATTCTTAAGCAGGGAAGGTGTTATAAACACTGAATTTAAACTTAGACAGACTTGGTTACTAACCTTTCTGAGTATCATTGCCTTATCTACAAAAGAGGGAAATTAAGTTGTTGCTTTGCCTACTTAAACTCATTTCTTCAGCTTCAAACCAACCACTTTATTATTTATTTTAGTGTATAAGAACCGGGATGTAGGCTTAGAGGTACAGGGAGTGAGAGGATTCACCAGAGATAGTGTGGGGAGCAGAACAGGGAGATCGACTGAAATCTACTGTGAGGGGAACAGCAGGTGAGACAGCCGAGGTCTGCTGTGCTATGTGGGTCAGCTCCTTGGCTGGGGATTAGATTCAGGTGGCAGCAAGGATAGTGCTGAGACTTAACCCCCGGGCTATCAGGGAGGCCCACAAACACTTTATATAGTTGTGAGGATTAAATAATATAAAGTTCTTAGCATTTATTATTTTGAGTAGAGTTTTATTTCCAGAAATTTCATGGGGCAGGTTGTCGCCTAATTAAGCAAGATACAAGGGCCTGGCCTGGGGGAACAGAGAGCTGCTGGATTTGACACTTTCAGATTCAGACTACCATTTGTCTGCTGCTGCATAAGAAATGACTTCCAAATTTAGTAGCTTAAAATGACAATTCATTTTCCCCAGACGCTGGTGCAGCATCATTAATTGAATACAACCCTACACACTGATGTGGGTATGCCGTTCTAATCATATATTCTTAAAAGATACAAGAGTCTGTTTCTTTAGTCACATATTGATTTCACTTATCTTTGGCAATGGGCTACAGAGACAGATATTCAAAGAGTGTGAGTGGCCTAGATGGTAGCCAGGTGGAGGATGCATGCAGGGGCTGCCTCGTGGGGTCACCATTAGGTCCAGTCATCTGCTGCCATGCAAAAATCTGAACTCAGGGTGGCCACATTTCCCAATTTTTCAAGAGGTGCTAGACATGCAGGTGTTATAGTGGCGGCAATTCACTTTAATTGTAAAGAGAAAAACATATTTGGAATTTGAAAGTAGTTGGTGGTATACTAGTTAGTAGCCCTGGTCCACATACTGAAATGTGAGCAGACAAAGTAAACCTGGACTGGGGCTAGCTGTCCACCTCCAACGCGTTTTCTTTAAGACTTTAATGTCAAGAAGCAAAAGAGGAAGTGTGATGCAGCAGCTCTGGAAACCTAGGCTATTTGTAGTCCCCCCCAGGGAAAGACAGCAGTGTCCTGCCTCGTCTCACCTCTCCCCCACATGGAGTGATGTGACTCCCAGTCAGTCCAGCAGCTAGGAGGTAGTAGGTCAGTGTGGGGGTGGGGATGGTAACTGTAGACTTGATGGGCTCCTAGACTCTGCTAAGCCAAATGACAAGGAGTGGAAAAGCGGAGCAAGATTTTAACCCACCTCTCCCCTCCCAAAACAAGTAATATTACCTCTTTTCTAATAATAAAGCAGTCTCCCTGGATACCCAACCTAACATTGTTTCATCAACAAAGTAATGGCAAAGGAGAGAGGTCTGCAACTCTCACATGGAAGAGAGGATCTGCTTGTACAAAGGACAATTCATATTGTAGAAGCTCAGAGTTCCTGGAGAAAGCATTTCACATACACTGTCTCTCACAGCTAGGCAGTGTCAGGGCTGTTACTGCCCTCACCGGAAGGAGAAACTGGGACTGAGGGTGATCAGAATGGCTTTTAGATGGCTTCAGGAACTGCAGGAAGGATGTATGGGAGAAAAATTTCCTTCTTCCTGGTGCCCACCTCTGCATAATCATTTACTTATTCAACAAATCCTTACTGAAAACCTCTGCTGGACTAGCATTCTTCTAAGCCTTGGGAATACAGCATACACAGACCCAGGCATTAAAACTTCCCTTTGGCTGTGTCAGTTATCCTTACTCTGAACCATGACCCAGACTGCCCTTGCTCTGGTTGGATCAGTGACTTCAGGCCAACTTTTGGAGTTTACTCCAGAGGCCTTAGTTGTTTCCCTGGTATTTGGTCACTTCTTGCAATGCACTGATCTGCTCCAGAAATTCAACATGCTTTACTGTTTGAAGCATGGACAGCTGGCAGACTCAGATCTCAGTCTCAGCTATGCCTTAATTCTGACCTAATTTTGCAATATGTTTCAAGCAGGTCACACAATTCTCTGTGCTTGCCATTCTGAGGGCAGGGGTGGGTCATAGAGTTTTTCTTAAGGCAGGAAAGGAAACTGAGCTCAACTGGAGAGATAACCAGTCTCTAAGGCACATTGGATCAACCTCTTCTGTCAATTTTTTGTCTTTCATCTATATCTCTGATATTCCCATTTTCCAGGGCAACTGTCTGAAGAAAAGGAATAGGCAGGGGAAGGAATGAGTACTAGACACATGCCAGGCAGTGCCAACAGCTCCGCACCATTCCATGCTCTGCAGGCATCTACTGGCTGTAGTTGGTAGAGCTGTGTCCCCACCCACAAAAATTCATTCAAGTCCAAAATTGTAAACCTGACCTTACTTAGAAAGGAGCTCTCTACAGGGGCCCTCCCTGGTGGCACACTGTGAAGCTCTCTGATCCCCAGCCAGGGAGGTGACCCACATGGTGTAGCAGACCTCTCCTGACTCCCACTGCTCTCCTCAGCAACATGTTACAGTCAATCTGCCTGTTTTGTCTCCCACTCTGTCTCTGGTGAATCCTCTCACCCCCCACACCTCTGGCCTGTACCCCAGTTCTGTTAGCATAAATAAATAAATCTTTTTTTTTTTTTAAAAAGGAGGTTTGTACAGATGTGATTAAGATAAGGATTTCTAGATGAGATCACCCTTGATTAAGATTAGTCTTAGATCTTTGGGGTCTAAAAGTGGCGTTATAAGAGACAGCAAAGGAAAACACAAAAAATGGAAAAGGGCATGTAAAGACCCATATGAAAATGAGGCAGAGACTGTTCTACAAGTCATGAAACACCAAAGGTTATAGACAGATGTGAGAGCAAAGAGGAAGAAAGGCATGGAATGGATTCTCCTCAGAGCCTCCATGGATGAAGCCAGAGAATACATCTTCTCTTGCCCTGGGGCCTTTGGCAACAGATCTCAGAGAGCTGGCTGATGTTCAGAGACACACAAGTGTTGACTTAGCAAAGTGTCTGTTCCCCAGAAGACTAGACCTGGGGCCCTTGTAAGGTGCTGGGTTTTGTAGCTTTAGGAGGAGTGGGATCTTCTTGCTCATCCACATCAGATCTGTCTGCTCCAATTTCAGGCCTTTCTTCCTGCCTAATCCACAGACTGTTTTCTAGCTGACCTTTAGCAATTTCTAGCTCTTCCTCTGTTTGTAAAACAGCCACAGTTTCCCAGGGTTAGTGTGAGGAACAGAGCCCAGGTGTGGCTTTGCAAACTAACATTGCTTCATATGGACTTCGTTGCAAGGAAACATCGAAGACTTGATTCTTCATCATCTGTACAAATCAGAGGCCTTCAGCCCAGTGTCCTGAGTGGTGACTCTGCATCCAGGCACTTATGTTTTTGACATCATGGCTTGGCCACTCCATGAAGCCCTGGCCTTGGCCAGGGTGGTATTTAACAAAAGCAATCTTCAGATCTGGCCAAATCTCTTTGAGCTCATTAACAACCTGATTTGTGAACTCTCTGCCACTGTGAGACTCTAACACATTGGGTATTCCAAAAATTGTGAAAATATCCAATAGGCCACTATTGGATAATATTGGATATTTGTGAAAATATCTATGGGCCTGTTTGGCTTTTAGTGGCAGCAAAATAATAAACTTGGTCAAGTAGTCCTGGTAATATAAGATAAACTTGAATTCGCCATCAGCATTTGACTGCATGTCAAATACTTCAATTTGGCATCTGCAGTCAATGTCCTTAAAAGGCACAGGTTTGGGTGCAAGGCCTCTCTTGGGTACTGGGTTCTTTTGGGGACACTATTTTCACAGTTAGGTATAAGACCATGACTTCTTGCAGCTCCCCGAGTATGCGTGTCCACCCACCATGTCCAATATTGAGATGGATATCCTGAAGTATATCAAACAGTTCTTCCTTATGAACATAAAACCGTACCCACTTTCACTCTCCATGGCTAGCCTCTATTAGTTTCTCTGTGCCTTGTACAGAAATCACATCATATTTTGCTGCACAGTGATAGTTATGTGAAGACTTCTTTCACTTTTCCTTAGCTTCTTTGACTTCCTTTATTGCTTGAAAGTACTTTTCTTTGGAAAATACCTTGCTATTGTAATTTTCATGTCACTTATCTCCACTTCCATTTCACTTGTATTTGAAATACTGGGGAGATCATTTCCAGCTCTCTGTGGCATCATGGATTGCTGCAGGAAGGTTCCTGAGAAGGGGAGAAAGAAACAGAGCAAAGTTAAATTCATCTGGAAGACTTCCCCTTGAAAGTTCCTCATTAATTCTTTCATCTGATTTTTGAAGACTATTACATGGAAGAAAAGTAACAGAATAGTACAAAGCAGAAACAGAAAAAGCATTTAGAAAGCAAGGAGGACCATTCAAAACCACATCTTTCAAAACTGTAAGACAGTTACAAGTATGTAGTAATTTTAGATGTTAGAAAAACAGAATAAACAGTGAATCCATTAGCTCATACAGTTAAACCGAATTAACTGGTCTTTATTAACTGATTAAGAGAGAGGATTGATGAAAATGTCTAAGGCAGTGGGTTCATGTCTTATCTTCTGCACCTTTTAAAATAATATAAATGTGAGAAAGTTCCTAGCAATTTTCACATGATAACAGCAAACTCTGAACATGAAGTTAACACCAGGGAGGTTAGTCACAACCAACATAAAAACAAGTAGTTTCTTGTGGCTAAAAAGTCTGTCCTCACTGTAGGAAAGTGAAGGAGAAAGCAGTGGTGTATTTTTAAATGATGGTTTTCCCTGCTCATTAAGAACAGGATTAGTCAATGAAAATCTTGAGCCCTTCTCTGAGGGACCATGTTCTCATAACTATCCAGCATTGTGTTCCTGCAACAGTCCTGACAGGCTTCCAACTTTCAACTCTGGTCATATCTTCAAATGTCGCTGAAAAGGACACCAGCTACTGCCACAGGGACCATTCTGTCTTAGGTCTTGCTAAGGAGCAGCTGCGGCAGGACTTGCAGAGGCCAGGGAGGATGGCATGCTAACAAAGTGACACTAAATGTGAGTCATGGGACCACTATACATAGAAAAAAAAGACAACAGAAGTAAATAAAAGGTCTTATATCTAACAAGATGAATCCAACTTTGTGGGTAAGAAAAAGGGATTTTGCTCTTCTGAGTGGCCTATGGGACTACTCTGTTTTGACTCTACCTGAGCTGCAGCACTCATATTTTCAGAATAATGCAGGGTCCAAGTGAATTTGAGCACTCTAATGCTGGAAGCCACTTTCAAGTACAGGCTTGGTGGCTCTGAACAGAGGCAGCAAGGGCTGTTTCCAGAGGTGGAATATTCACCAACATTTGATATAATAATTCACCTATATACACTTGAGCTCTATTAGGAGGCTATCATGCCAAGAAGATACCTCAATTAAAGTCCACATTCCACCAAATTCTACATGGAGAGAACTTGATACTCAGGTGTCTAAACTGAGACTCCTTAGAACTCCAGGTTATAGGATGGTGAGGAGATCAGGGGGAGAGTTCATAATGATCATAGGAACTCCAACGATCTTATGAAAATAAGATCCCTGGGATTCTAGCCATCAACAAATTAATTGCAGGGTGGGGCGTGGAGTGGGGAAGAGGGGCAAGGAAGAGAAAGATGGGAATGAGTAAGAGTTAGAGTCTTAGTTAAGGTAAGTCTGCTTCCAGGTCATGAAGTTACCCTCTAAAAAACGTTTCAAATTCCCTTGCTCTGCACCACTGGTTAACCATAGCACATTTCCAATTTTAAGACTCATTCGCTATAAAACTACAGACTTGTTGACAACTTTCATTTGGGTGGAACCTATATTAAGTGAATACACCCAAAATTTTTAAAATGTGGAAAATATGTATTTCATAACCAACAGAAAAGAATGTTTACAAAATGCTCTTTACTTTAAGTTTGAGTGTAATATACTCAGAGCAAAATGACATTTTAAAGGCTGTGAGAAGTTCTGCAGTAAATAAACTAGTTTGTTTTGTCCACCAGTTTCATTCAGTCATTGACATGGAAATTTGTTTTTGAAGAAACATCTTTTATCATCCCATAGTCCTAGAGATCCCCAGAAGAGACTGAAACAACAAGGTATTCAATGGGATTCAGGAAAGCACCTTTCAGATGCCTCACTGAACCTAGAAACTGAATCTCTCACAAACGGAGTGGCTATATAATAAAAAAAAAAAACCAAAAACAAAAAAAAACTGTACGGTACCATAAGAAAAACAGACACACAGTCCAATGGAATAGACTAGAAAGCCAAGAAATAAACCTACATATGTATGAACAACTAATCTTTGACAAAGAAGCAAAAACTATGCAATGGAACAAGGACAATTTGTTCAATAAATGGTGCTGGGAAAATGGGACCATGACATGCAAACAAATGAAGCTAGATTACTGTCTCACACCATGCACAAAACCAACTCAAAATGGATAAAAGAATTGGACATATGTTATGAAATCATAACATATATAGAAGAAAATACAGGTAAAACTCTATACATGACATACATTGCAGTAACATCTTTAGACACATCCCCTAAAGGAAGTGAAGGAAAAGATGAATAGCTGGGACCACATCAAACTAAAAAGCTTCTATACAGCAAAAGAAACATTAACCAAAACAAAGAGACATCCTACTGATTTGGAGGAGATTTTTGCACACAATACAACTGATAAGGGACTGATCACAATGATTTACAAAAAGCTGACTCAACAAAAACAAAGTAAACAATCCAGTCAAAAAATAGGCAGAAGGGTCTACTTCTCCAAAGAGGAAATGCAAATGGCCAACAGGTATATGAAGAAATGTTCATCGGCTCTCTCTGGTGGCGCAAGGGGTTAAAGCATAGTACTACAAAGCTGTCCGCAGCCACTGCAGCAGGAGTTTGATACCCTGACAGTGTGCTGACCCACGTGGCGCAGCAGACCTCTCCTGTCTCATCCACTGCTCCCCTCAGCAGTGTGTTTCAGTTAATCTGCCTGTTCTGCTCCCCACTCTGTCTCTGGGTGAATTCTCTTACTGTGCCTGCACCTCTGGCCTGTACCCCAGTTCTGTATGCATAAATATATAAATCTTTAAAAATGTTCATCACTTGTGGCCTTCCCTGGTGGCGCAGTGGGTTAAAGCACAGTACTGAGACTCTAAAGCCGCTTCCGCATGAGTTCGATTCCTGCCTGCCCCGGAGGTGACCACATGGTGTGGCAGACCTCTCCTGACCCACCCGCTGCTCCCCTCAGCAGTGTACTTCGTCGATCTGCCTGTTCTGTTCCCCTCTCTATCTCTGGTGAAGCCTCTCACTGCCCCTGCGCCTCTGGCCTGTACCCCAGTTCTGTATGCACAAATAAATCTTTAAAAAAAAATTAAAAAAAAATGTTCATCACTTGTAATCAGGGAAATGCAAATCAAAACCACAATGAGATACCATCTTATATCAGGGAGGCTGACACATATTAAAAAAACAGGAAACAAGAAATGTTGGTGAGGATGTGGAGAAAAAGGAACTCTGCTCCACTGCTGGTGGGAGTGCAAACTGGTCCAATCACTATGAAGAGCTGTGTGGCGTTTCCTCAGATTACTAAAAATGGAGCTACCATATGACCCAGCAATTCCACTCCTAGGAATCTACCCAAAGACACAAAAACATTAATTCAAAGGATACCTGCACCCCTATGTTTATTGTAGGACTATTTACAATAGACTTGGAAACAATCCAAATGTTTAAAACAGAAGACTGGATCAAGAAGATGTGGTGTATTACCATGGAATATTACTCAGCAATCAAAAAAACTCATGACTTCTGTAGCAACATGGATGGAGCTGGGATTATGCTCAGTGAAATATGCCAGAAGAAAAAGAAAATGGTTTTACTGATAGGAGGAATGGAGAGGAACCAAACAAAGGATCAGGAAACAAATAATTATAATAAATTGAAAAACAAAATTAATAGCTAACTATAAATCAGAGACATTCTGCAGGGAAGGGGGAGAAAGAGAGATCAAAACGGGAGGAAAGAGCACAACAGAGTATGGTGATGGTGCAGGACTATGATGATGGGGATTGGTGGTGGGAATTTTACAGGAACTACTCTGGAGAGGAGAAAACATACATTGTACAAAATGAATGGGTCCTCCCTGGTGGCACAAGTGGTTAAGACTCTGCTATGAAGCTGTTGGTAGCCACTGAAGCACCAGCTAGATCCCTGGCACCCTCTCCAGTCTCACCTGATGCTCCCCAAAGTAATATATTCTAGTCAGTCTTCAGTTCTGCTCCCCATTCTTGTATACACAGATGAAATACATCTTTTTTTTTTTTTTAAAAGGGAGGATATATATATATATATAAAGAAATTGAGTGACTGTCCTGGCTGCTATATGATATTCTTTGGGCACTGTACAGAAAGAGTCCTATGTCCATCCTATAAAGAGATGAAGACAGGATGGAAAGAATTTAAAATCAGGGGCTCCCTGGTGGCATTAGAGTTAAATTTCAGCTATGTCACTGCTATGGCCTGAGTTTGATCCCCAGCCAGGGAGCTAACCCACATTTGTTACCCCAGACCTCTCCTGTTTTGCCCACTGCTCCTCTCAACAGTGTATTTCAGTAAATCTGCCTATTATTGCTCCCCTCTTGTCGCTGGTCCCCACTCAAACGCCCACCTCATGCCTACAACTCAGGCCTATGTCCCCATTCTTCTATGCATAAATAAATGATTTTAAAAGGATGTTTACAAAAAGAAGTTAACTCAAAACGTGCAAATTCTCAGCCTGTTATATGTGATAAGGTCCTTGCACCTACCATGAAATTCTAAAGTGTAGCTTGAGGCAAATTTGGTTAGTAGACTAATTTGGTTTGTCCACACAATGTTTAGTTTTTAAAGTGTGAATGTTTACCTATATTTACAAATTGGGACAGTTCATATTCTAGATTTGACTTTCTTGAAAAATAGAAAGAGCTGCTTGGTAACAAGCTGGAGAGGAACAGCTACTTTACGTTATTTATTTATTTACTTATTAAAAGGCAGGAAAGGCAGACTTATTGAATACTCCACAAAGAGGAGCAGAGGTGAAACAAGAGTGTCTGTGCCAGTTACCTTTAGATTGAGGCTGTACTCTTTGGTTTCCCATAACTGCTTAAGTCGTCTATTCATTTATCTTATTTACTCTCCCTTGTAGCCTTCATTTCTTCTAACGCAACAAAAAGAGAAACATAGCGCTAAAGAAATGTGGTTAGCTTCCCAGTATGACTTGTTAGTGGAGTAACTGATAAAATTAGTTTAATTAGAGAAAATTGGAGACATTTCCTTTCCTTGCCCACTTGTGCATCTTCACTTTGGTCTCTCAGCTCCTAGATATCCTTGCATTCAAATCACACGTAAATCAGCCTCCTTTCCGATGCATTCACCAGCTCCACTTGCTAGCCATCACCCTCCCAGGAATGCCTGCACTCCCTGAAGCTCTTTGCTTCTTTGTATTTTTAGCCGACTGGTTCAGATGAATATAACCTAGACCTATCTGCTTAAGCTGTATTCCCTCAGAAAGTGGCGACAAAACGACTACAAAAGACATCGGTCAAACACTTTACTTATAGTATTGAGGCAGTACAGAGTAGGTTCAGAGTCCAGGCTTACGAATTCAACTTCTCTTTTATTCCATGTATTGTGGTTAACTTGGGTAAGGAAACAGAGGTCTTCGATTTAACAATAAAATGGGGCGAATTCTAGTCTCCATCACGGTGAGTTGTTCTGAGGACTCCGTGAAAATGTAGATAAAAGCACTTATGCGAATAAAGCACCTTTCACAAGCCAGGAGCTCCCCTTGCTCCAGAAGACCCCCTTGCGAGGGAACCACCTCCTCTGCGTGCCCTCCTGATTTCCGCGGACTCAGATCTCCCGGTGCCTGGCTCCACGCGGGTCCGCCAGCTCTTCGCAGCCCCGCCCACTCCTCGCCGCCCCGCCCACTCCTCACCGCCCCGCCCACTCCTGCGGGGCCTCCGGCTCAGGGCTGAACGGATGAGCCGGGGAGGGCACAGGAGGGCGGGCAGGAGACCACCACGTCTGTGTCACTTTGTACAAGGGCGGGCAGTCCCGAGCGGGAAGCTGCCAAGGGCCGCAGGTCGCGGAACATGTGCACCCATCAGGCCGCGTGCAGCCACACCCCACCGCCGCCTCACCACCCGCCCACGAGGGCCCCGCCGGAAGCTGCTTCGCGCCGACCGGAAGCTCCGCCCCTCCCGGGCGCCAGCCATCGCAGAGACGGAACCCACTACTCAGGCCTAGAAATCCTGCCCGGCACCCGGTTCCTTGGTGCTCCGCTGGGTCAAGTGACCCGGACTACCATTCAGCTTCCCGCAGCAAAATCTTTTTTAACTATTTTCTCACTTTACAAAGCTTCCAGGTTGGTAAGTAAACTGCACTCTTCATTCTTAGTTTACAAGCTTAATCTTAATGAGGAAAGGTAGGGGCGCTCTTGTAACACCCTTTTACTTAATTCATTATCAAGTTTGAGGGCACCCGATTTTGATTTCTATGCTCTCAATAACTATGAACAAAACGGTAACGGGGACGGCTTCTCATGGGACCTACTGAAGCAGTTCTCGGGGATCCTAACAGGGAGCCATAGCAACTCCTGTTTAGTGTGAAAAAGGCTTTTCTAAAGGCAATACAAAACTTTTATGCAAAATCTTAAAAAACAAGCGGTATCTGTCAAATAGCCAGATATTTCTGCGTTAAGAACCGGGGTATAGGCCCTCCCTGGTGGCACAGCGGGTTAATAAAGCGCTGCAGTAAGAAGCTTAAGCCACTTCCGCATGAGTTCGATCCCCGCCAGCCCCGGAGATCCACATGGTGCTGCGGCAGACCTCTCCTGACCCACCCGCTGCACCCCTCAGCAGTGTTACTTCGTCGATCTGCCTGTTCTGCTCCCCACTCTGCCCCTGGTGAATCCTCTCACCCTCTGCATCTCTGGCCAGTACCCCAGTTCTGTATGAATAAATCAATCTTAAAAAAAAAAAAAAAGGAATCAGGGTATAGGCCAGAGGTGGGGTGGGGCTGGGCCTTGAGAGGATTCACCAGAGACAGAGTAGGGTGCATACAAGCTTACTGAAATACACTGCTGAAGGGGGCAACAGATGAGACAGGAGAGGTCTGGCACTCCATGTGTGGGTCAGCTCGCTAGTGGGGAATCCAACTGAGGCCATAGTGGTGATAGCTGAGACTTAATCCCTAGGCTCACATATACTTTTAGATGGGGAGAAATGTTCAATAGAGGCAGTGTGGCCCCACCAACTAGCTTTATACTTTAAAATGCTGCTGCTGCCTGCTTTAAAAATTTCATCAACCTTAAGAAAACTCGGAACACCAGTAATTAAAAAATTCATGTTCAAATGTAAAAAAACCAACTTTACTTCAACTGTACTTTTCATAAGTGAAATAAAAGCCAAAAGATTGGGGTGACCTGCTTCCGGAGATCTAAACTTTCCTGAAAACCGATCCATTAAGAACTAGGTAGCATCCCAAAGCACCACACATATAACAAAGGCTCTTCATTTTAGCTGTAAATTTTAATGAAAGTTGTACATAAACTACTTTATTCCTGCATCTTCTCAATTGTTTCTTCCTTGTATTTGCCCTTTTCCTTTCCTACTTGGCGAGATTTGGCTTTGCGTTCTAGGATCTTTTTGCGGTCTTTGTCCAGCTTTAGTCTAGTGATAACCACCTGCAAAGGAAGAAAAAACACTTCTAAGCTTTAAATAACTGAAAACATGGGAAATCTCAATATTCAACTCCATTTCTCACCTGGGGCTAGTGGACACCTAAACATGAAATGATTATGTAAATCACAGATGCCAGACAGCACCTGCAAAACTAGCACAGATCTTACTTCGAAAGATCTTCTGAAAACTCCAGACTAGACAAAATTTAGTTTTATGAAGAAGTCCTATGAAAATATTGTACTAGGTCTGGAAATAGTAACAGCATGGTGACCAGAAGAAATTCTCTGCCACCATTAAGTTTATTTTCCAGTAAGGGGAAGACAGAATGCAGTTAAGTCAATGTACTACAACAGTCTTTTAAATAGCAAAGACAGGGCAATGGGAGAGGCCAAGGAATGGAGAATAGGAACTAAATCACACAGGAAGATCAGGTAAGGCCCTACTTACTGATGGAGGTTACATTTGAACACCTAAAAAAGGGATAAAAGTAAAGAGCTCTCTGGCAAAGTGTCCAAAAGAGAAGTACATAGGTCCAGAAGTAGGAGAACAGAGTTTTACAGGTGTTTTTTAAACCTGGATTTCCCCGAAGTCCTATTAAAACAGATCTGTGGGTCTCATCCCCAAGTTCTCCTCAGTAAAGCTGGGAACAGAATCTGCAGGTTTATGAAATTCTCAGGTGAAGCTAGTCAAAAGACATATTGGGTAGCATAGTTGTAGGAACAGCAAGGAGGCGGCAGACTAGAAGATCATTGCGAGTGGAGTAAGCTTGGTTAAATGGTTGGTGAGGGAAGAGCAGGTTAAGTCTCATAGATCAGTTTAATGGTAACAGCAGTCAGTAGGTCTTACTGACTGACATAGGATATTTAAACAACAACAACAAAAAAGACCTTTTTAGCTGAACAATTGAGAGACTAGGGCTGTCACACACTGTGATGGTGGCAAACTAAGAGGTGGTTTCAAAGACAAAAGTTTGATGCCAAATTAGAAATCATGGATTAGAAATCCAAGTCAAAATGCAAAATAGGCAACTGGGTACTGAGAACTGGGTACAGCCACCCTCCTATAGATAGCTCAAGTCTTAAGACTGAAATTAAGAGATGTTGATGACCACGGAATGATAAAGAGTACAGATTAATGGTCATGCTCTAAATTCCCAGAGACTAAGAATCAGACACTGGGTTGGTGACCCTGGTAACAGCTGATCTGGTGATGGAGGCAAAATATGATTGGCATTAGGTTGAAGAATGAGACAACATTTGCTCTTAGGAGACTCATACTGAAGTGTGGCTGAAGTGTCAGGAGGCTTGTGACCACTGAGGTAGGGAAGTGAGATATGGGGAAATGAGATAAAGCAAAACATTAACAATGAATTCTAGGCAAAAGATGCTGGTTTTGACCTTTCTATAGTTTGAAATTAAATTCATGGTGCTAATACAAGATCTTTAAAAAAAAACAAAATAGGCCTTCCCTGGTGGCGCAGCAGGTTAAAGCACAGCAGTAAGAAGCTAAAGCCACTTCAGCATGATTTTGATCTCTGCCTGCCCCAGAGGTAATCCGAGGTGATCCGATCCACGTGATGCAGTGGACCTCTCCTGATCCACCTACTGCTCCCCTCAGGAATGTACTTGTCAGTTGGCCTGTCCCGATCCCCACTTTCTCTCTGGTGAAACTTCTCACCACCCCTGTACCTCTGGCCTGTACCCCAGTTCTGTATGTGTAAATAAATCTTACAAAAAAAAGAAAAAATAGACCCAAAACAGTTCATACTGTTTTGAATGATCACTCATTACCTCTACCTCTAATTAAACATTAAAAAAAGAGATTAGAGACAACAATATTGGTTAATTCACATTAAAGTCCAGGAAAGGCACCTGTTGCTATAGGAGTTAGGCTAACTGTAAATTTTTCTTTTTTAAAAAGATTTTATTTATTATGCATACAGAACTGGGGTACAGGTCAGACCTGTGGGGAGTGAGAGGATTCACCAGAGACAGAGTGTGGAGCAGAACAGGCAGATGTATTAAAATACACTTTTGAGGGGAGCAGTGGGTGGGTCAGGAGAGGTTTGCCACGCCATATGGGTCATCTCCAGGGATCTAACTCGTGCTACAGTGGCTGAGGTAGCTTCATAGTGCTGTGCTTTAACCTGCTGTGCCATCAGGTTGGGCACTAACTGTAAGCTTTAATGCACAAAAGCAAATTGTGTCTTTCCGCTCCATTTAACCTAAATACTAAGGTCCATTTATTGTTAATATGGTCGATCAATCAGGTCATTAACAACTTTTTAGGAAAACATACATTAAATAACAAACGTAAATGATGACCGAAAGGGGACCTTGATTTCATAAAGATTTTAAAGTTTCCAGCACATCTAAAACCAGCAGTTATTTCTAGGGGATTGCCCTGCAGCAAGTAACATATCACATTGCCAATGGTTGCACTTCTCTCTCAAGCATTCACCTACCTTACTGGGGTGAATGCCCACATGAACGGTTGTGCCATTGGCCTTCTCCCGCTGCACTCGTTCAATGTAGATGACGTACTTCTTCCTGTAAACCTGGACTACTTTGCCAATTTGCTGTCCTTTATAGTGTCCCCGAACAACCTAAAGAAAATTAAAAAACAGAAATATGCAGATAGAACAAACTGGTAAATAGGAAAAGCATTAATCATAAACATTCTACAGACTCAAATTTTTTTTTTTATTAAAAAGTTTATTTTTACATCATTTTTCACATTTTTTTTTTCATCTCAATTGTAATCCCCATGGGTTTCCCATCACCAAATCACCCCTGTGCCACCACCAT
>NW_004567118.1:28437071-28464597 GCF_000260355.1 Condylura cristata | reverse complement strand
TTTGTTGAGTTTCATCAGTTCTCCATATATTTTTCTACAGACTCAATTTTTAAAGACTATTTTGTTAGTACAAATATGCCAATAATTCTGGTTTTAATTAGCCTAACAAAAAACTATGCCCTACAGAAATCCACAGCAATGGACAGTTCATCCACACAATTTAATGGCCCACCAGCAGCAGTAGGTTTCTTAAAAGCTAAAAAACGAGCCCACCATGGTATTTTTGTACCGAGTTGGCCACAGGAACTTGTTACTACTTCTGTAAGATTAACTAACAGTTTTCCTACACAAGAGTCCCAGGATCCTCAGTTTATCAGAAAACAGTGATTCTGAAAACATTTTGTATTTGCAGACTTTTCTGTGTTATCTTGAAAACACACACACAAAAAAAATAGCAGTGAAAACACTGCTTCCCAAACCTACTGGCAATTTAAACATCACTACAGCAGGTGATGGATGTTTTCAACCTATACCACTTGGACCTGGTTTCCTTTTATTTAGGTGGATGCTGACCTCATGAAATATGGGTGAAATACAAACCACTATTGCTAAAATCAATAGTTGCAGGTTATAGCTAAAAGTATAGGTTTTCACTTAAGTGGATTTGACAAGCTGTTTGACTTTTAGTACCCAGCACAACTCCTTTGCAGTAATTCTATTCTCAGAATGCAGGTCTTCTATGCCAAGTGGGCTGGATACCTGCCAGCATGACCTGAAAAAAGCACATACCTGAACTTCATCATCCTTCCGGATGGGCATGGACCGGACATTGTACTTCTGCCTCAGCTCTTTGGAAAGAGGGGAGGACATGATCTTCCTACGAATGTGGGAAGGTGCATTGAAATGCCTTTTACGATTCTTGCTCCGATCAGAAGTCACAAAGGGATTGAACTTCATTTTGGCTAAATGAGAAATTAACAGCAATAATTTCATTTTGACATTCCAGAAGATTCACAGAAACTGATGCTCTGTAACTCCACCCCAAAACTGCTTAAATGGAACAGCCTATCCAACTTGGAATTAAAAAAAAAAAAAAAAACTTGCATCACCAAGATAGTTACTGTGTTTGTGGAATAGAGAATTCTAAATTAATAACATACACTTCCTGTAGCTACTGAACTGTTTACACTCTTCAAACTCCTCAAGTATTATGAACAGGCCAGGACTTGTATCTGCGTGCAGAGCTGAGAGACAACTCAAATAGCTCACGTTTCAGAACGCTAACTTTGTGAGATGGTGAGTGCTAACATTTAGCCACATGCAGAATGAACCAGACCTCGAAACCAGAAAATACTGCACAGATAGGGTACCAAAACCTTCCCATGTACGAGAGTATCTAGATGTTCTCTGGTTTTACCAAAGCCGCTTCGAGAACATCTTTTAAACTACGTCGTTCAGACCTGTCTTCATTTCCACAGAATTTCTCCTTCCTCTCTCTTCCGATTCGAAGTTCCCAAGCCCATTTTCCTCCCCTCTTTCCCAGTACGGCGTCCCTCAGCTAGAGGGGAAAACAGATCGAGATCATCCTAGCTCCTGTCTTTCGGTGCCTTTAGGCTTCCTGGAGACTATCGGACCCCTCCGGGTCAGGCGCCGTCGTGCCTGCTAACGGATGGCTGCGGATTTTAAGCGCTTCCCCGGCAAATGCTCACCCGCTGGTGCTTCAGCGATGGCCGCAAAAGGGAAGAGACTCACACGTTACTTCCGGTTCGAGAAGTTTACGAGAGATCTCGCGAGACCCAATGCCTCGGAGCGAGAGAGGTGCCGAGTTTGAAGGCGGTTAGGAAACTGGGAAAGAAATTGATGACTAGTGTCATCTCGTGGCTAGGAGGGGAACTGCCAGGGAAGCTGCGAAGGGCCGTAAATCTCACCTCTCAGATTCCTGGTGTTTCTCCCTTGCGAGAACGGTTCTGCAGGGCTGTTGTCTGGGAAGGGTCGTAACTGGACGAGTGGCAGGGACTGCTCATGACCTGACGATCCCAGTGGGTAATGAGGGAGCGAGACGTCCAGGGGACCCTTGTTCCTTCACATCCTAGCTTCGCGCACCCAGTCCTAACTCTGGCCGCCAGGTGGCCCTGGGACTGCGGGCCGACAGGCATCTGGGAGACCTGGCTTCCACCTTACGGGTCCCTGGCGTGGGCGTGTGCAGTGCGCAGGTACTTCCAACTCCCGCCGGCCAGCTGCCTCCCACACAGCCTGGCGGGCGCTGATGGTGTTGTGGGGTCTGCCCCAGATGCGGCTTGGTCTGCGAGAGGCATTTTTAGAGAGTCGGATCACCCATCGGTCAGCCCCCCCACCCCGCGGAAGCACTTCTGGACCAGCGTTTCTAACGAGCTTCCCAGTGATACCAAAGCGTGTAGGTCCCAGGAGTCCGGCAGGAGGAGGCTGCCGAGAGCTGAACCTTTTTCTGAATTTCACTTCCTGCTGTCATTCAGTTCAAGGTCTTCGGCAGGGCAGGGTGATGCGCTCCCCTGCAAATGGGCTGAGACAGGCAAGGTGAACTCCCGCGGCGTGCCTGATCCGGCCTCTAGGGGATAGGTTTCTGCTGAATGAATAATACGGATGTCATGCTGGCAGAAGACGCATTTCATCATCATACAGCAGACAGGCTATGTAGTACCAGCTTGCTGCATGCTAGGGACACTTCTCACTTCGCTTTAGTAACTCCTTTAGTCCTCATGCTGCTGGTATTATTGTGTCCATTTTACAGAAGGAAACTGAACCACACAGAAGTGGGCGGAACTTGTGCAAGGGCGTATATGGAACCCAAGGGTTATAGATGAACATTTTGAAGGCTGGTTCCCTAGCCCTTTGGGTAACTTTGTATAAGCTCCCAGTTTGTAGGAACCTGAGGTCCAGTCAAAGAAAAACCTTGTCCTGAGGGGCAGACTATAATCAGTAAAGAACCCCTGTTGTGTTTTAGGCAATGGAATGCTATTCAATAATCAAAAAAAAGATAATTTTATGCTAATCACAGCAACATGGATGGAGCTAAGAGGATTATGCTCAGTGAAGTAAGTCAGAGGAGAAAAGAAAAATACTGGATGGCTTCACTTATAGGAGGAATATAGGGGAACTGAACAAAGGGTCAAAAAAAAAAAAACTTGCGGCAAACAGATCTGAGGCACAGCAGGGAGGGTGAGGTCAAAATGGGAGGGAAGAGCACAAGGGACTAAGGTGATGGTTCATGGGTGATATGGTGGTGGGATTTTTTTTTAAATAATAGTTTATTTTTACATCATTTTGTGCATTCATCTCGGTTGTAATCCGTGAGCTTCCCATCACCAAATCACCCATGTGCCATCACCGTAATCCAGTGCATTTCCTTCCCTCCCCAGTGGTGGGATTTTTAAGATTTATTATTTTTTTATTTATGCATACAAGAATTGGGGTATAGGCCAGAGGTGGGGCAGGGGGGAACCAGTAAGAGAATTTATTAGAGAGAGAGTGGGGAGGGAGGGAGGGAAGGAGGGAGGGAGGGAGGGCCCTCCCTAGGCACAATGGGTTAGGATGCAGCACTGCAAGCTGTCTGCAGCTATTTCATGTGAGTTTGATCCCCGTTCAGGAGGTGACCCACATGGCACGGCAGACCTCTCCTGACCTGCCTGCTGCTCCCTTCAGCAGTGTACTACCTTGATCTGCCTGTTCTGCGCCCCACTCTGTCTGGTGAGTCCTCTCATTGTCCCTGCACCTCTGGCATGTACCCCAGTTTTGTATGCATAAATAAATAGATCTTTTAAAAAAATGAATTTGGTTAAGAAAGAGAGAGAAAGACAGAGTGAGAAGCAGAACAAGCTGATTGACTGAAATACACTGCTGAGGGGAGCAGCAGGTGAGACAGGAGAGGTCTGCTGGGCCATGTGGGTCAGCTCCCTGGCTGGGGGGCTAACTCATGCCACAGGATGAAGGCTCTGAGACCTCAACCTGTGCACCACCAGGGAGGCATGTGGTGGGAGATTAATAGGGACTACACCTGAAGGGAGAAATAAAATATTGTACAAAAACAATAATTTAAGAAAATAAAAGTTTAATCAATAATTTTTTAAAAGTTGTGTTTTAACAGCTGTGAAGGAAATAGTCCCAAATTTTATTCACGACTCAAAATTTCAGTGAGAATTCCTCTGCTGTTCTTTTCAATGAATGTTTATGAATCACCTTTCCAGAGCAGCTCTGAACTGGAAGCTGGGATTACAAATTTAAATTAACCAAAATCAGCCTGTGGGAATTTCATTGTCTGAAGGGGAGAGATAAACAACTAAGTTAACCACAAGACCTTAGTTTACTCTAAACCTACTGCTGGGTACTTCTATGCTTCTGGAATATTAGAGGACTCTGAGGTCAGGGTAGATGAGTGAGGTCACTCCTGAGTGACTTTTGAAGAATGTTAAAATTAGCTCTGTGAGGCAATGGGAATAGCTTGAGGGAAGGTACGGAGGTGTGAAGCAGGGTGACACATTGTCCCCAGGACCCAGGTCTTTGTGGCTGGTGTAAGAGGGCTGTGGGGGCAAGTCTTATTTAGATGCTGAAAATCATAGGGACTCACTGGAGCCTCCTGCCTTCCTGCTGGTCTTCATAGCCTTGTCCCCTTCTCTTCATAGAGTCCTTACTGGTCTCCTTACCTCCCATCTTCTTCAGCCCTCCTCCACCACTCATCTTCCTCTCTTCCCATAAAAGCTGTCTCTGCTTTCTTAACCTTCCCGTCATTTTCTGTTTTATCTTCCTCCTTACC
This sequence comes from Condylura cristata, assembly GCF_000260355.1. Lineage (NCBI taxonomy): Eukaryota > Metazoa > Chordata > Mammalia > Eulipotyphla > Talpidae > Condylura > Condylura cristata. The sequence goes on along the minus strand of NW_004567118.1, from coordinate 28,459,871 downwards.
TCTCTTCCTCCCCTCAACATCCACTCATCAAAATGAAACCTTCAGCCCGCCACTTGAACAGCATAACCCCCTGTCTACCGTTTGAAGATTGCTGGGGCACAGATAGTACACACACATGCAAATTACTGGTAACCTAGTTCTGGAGTCTGTTTATAAGTATCTGTCTTGACAGTCTTACATTCCTCGTCCATGATTTGAAAAGGTTCTTTTAAACTGGTTCCTTCAGGTAATTTTGAAGAGGGCATTTGTGAAGCCCCAACACACATGAAAGCAAATATCCAGATTCCACACCCAAGTGCCTTGGATTGAACTCTTTTTCTAGACACCAAACCATCCTTTTTATTTGTTCATTTCTGCATGCGTGGCTCAAACATGTACTCTTTATTAAATACTTACCAACTCTTACTCTACTAAATTCATCAAGGTGCCAATTAGTAAGATCTAACTTCTTCTCAAGAAGCGTGGTCTTAAAAAAAAGAAAGAAGTTTGCTATTTTGAAGGGGATGGATTTGTCAACAAACGTGCATAATATTTGTGTCCCCAGAGGGTGCAGTCCATTCTATCTGAGGTAGAGGGCTGGCATATCTCATGGCTAGCCTTTGAACTGTGTTTTTTGGGAAATGAGGTAGAGTTTTCCAGGTAGGAAAGGGGGAAAGTATAATCCAGAAGGAGGCGACCCCCATGCAAAGGGTCAGAGGCCTGCACCCACCTGTGCTCTTTGTTGGAATTGCAAATACTTGTGTTGAGAATTAGTTGTGGTGTGTGTTTGTATTAGCTAAGATCAGGATGAAGGAAAGAGAATCGCAAGACTCAAGATTGTTTATTTTGTGCCAAAAGTGGAAATCAAAGGGAGCAGTAAAGAGAGCAGCAGGCCCACTACCTTCCGGCTTCACTGAGGGAGAGGTGATAGGACACATCTGAGGGGTGCAGAGGTCTCTAATGTGTACACTGGGGTTGCTGGGAACCCTGGCTCAGGGCTCTCTGGGCTCCTTAAACTTGTTGCGTAGGCCTAGACTATGCAAGGCTCTATTGTGATGGGAGGTGGCAGGCAAAGTGTGTGTGTGTGTGTGTGTGTGTGGGTGGGAGGGGGGGTGGGTGTGGGTGTAGGGGAAGAAAAGAGCAGCAGTTTTTGCTTAAACTTTGGCATTTATCTATCATCTAATTAATGTTTTCTTTCTGTAGTGCCCTGACCTCAGGATGGTTGCTTGAAACAGAAGATTTTATTTGAGAAAGGAAAAAAAGGGTAGGGACGAATCAAAACAAGCACATTAAATAATACAGTCCAAAGAAATCCACAGAGTCTGTGAAACATTGAGAATATTAAACTTTTTACCTTTCTTCATGAGATAACCTGTTAAACATAAGCTGTCAACCTCTAACAAGACAAACCTGCCCATGAACCCCACTGACACCCCAACCATAGGTCAAGTGGTCTTGCAGCTCCTGAGTGTTCTTTGGGTTGATTCCTCATCTGTATGTCCACAGGTCTTCAGCTTCTACTGAAGTTTTCATTTTCTAATAAATAGTATGCTTACATGCTTCAGAAATCCGAAAGTATGAACGGGAAAGGGAAGATCTCCCCTCCCATTCTATCCTTTTCTCATCCCCTTCCAGGTAATTCCTGTTAATAGCTTTTATGGTCTATCTTCCCAAATTCTTTACGCAGAAGTAAATAAGCAAATAGGAATGCAAATCATTATAGCCCTCCCTTTGCCCCCCCCCCCCACTTCAACATGGCTGGCTACACAACCATAGCTGACATCCTGGCTTTCTCCCGTCAATCTTTGTACTGTGAAGACTTTCAGTATCCGTCATAGACTTCCTTTTACACCTTCAGGAGAGTCCCTTGACCTTAAATTATAGAGCCAGCCCGCTGTTGGCTGGCGTGGAGGGTATTTTCAGTCTTTGGTAATTGCAAACAATGCTGTGATTACCTAACATTGTACACACGCTTCTGCCCAGCACAGCGAGTGCATGTGCAGGACACATTTTTGAAACGGGAGTTGTGGGGTCAACGTGGGAATTCTGAGAGATGTCGAATTTCCTTTCCTAGGAGCTTTACCAGTATACATCCCCACCATTTCACCTGGTCTGCTCAGCTTTGGCTGTAGAGTGGGTCAGGCTTTGAAAGTGGCATACAAACAGAATTTTAATTTGCATTTTTTCCACAGGTTTGACTGAGTAATCATTTAGGAGCCATTCCTATTTGCATTTTCCAACTGTCTTTTGGACTTAAATTATTTTGAAAGTCCAAGTTCAGAGCTTTACATATTTGCAATGTCACTGGAATCTTTGAGAAAATAGATAGCTTTATTTAAAAAATAGTTTCTGGCATTCTCTGAAAATAAAAGGAGTGCCACCACTGAATGATAATGAAAACATTACAGATGTTTTGAAATTTGTTTTTGATAAACATAACAATCTGAGGCCAGTCAAGTCCCCAAAAATTCATGGCATTATTGAAAGCAGCCTGGCTAAGTTTAAAACCGACTTATGAAAGTCTTTGTCAATATAAGATTTGTATTCCTATAATAAATACTCCCCCTATGAACCCACCAGTATTCCCCACCCCCACCCCCATCAAGTAGCACCCATGCTTTCTCTCTTCTTGAAAAGATCATGAAGTCCTTAAATAGTGTAGATCAGCCCAAGCAATCTGTGAAGCATGGATCCCATTTCCCAAATGACCACCACTGGGAACATTTAGGAATCAGGCAAGAGGCAGAGTGCTATTTCTTTTTCCATTGCAACTGCACTTGCTAAGAGAGGTGAAGGTTGTGGAAGGCTCAGTTGCTTGCACACCTGGGCTGTGAACAACCACCTATTTGAGAGACTAACTGGAGGTTTTGGCTGTTTTTAATCTTAATCTTAATTCAAGATTATGACCCATGGACTTCAGGGTCTTAATCAACAGTAAATAACTCTTCAAATGACTTGTTCCTCAGGCAGGAGCCAATCTGCAGTTTTTCTAATGATCCTCGTCAGTAACCCTCAAACAGCCCCATGTGGGGTCCCCAGGAAAGAGGCCTTAGCCAGCAGCCCATAGCACCTGGGTTTCAGCATTTATGGAGACAGTAGCTTCCCTGACAAGCACGGTTGTTTTCTTCCCTACCCGTCCTCACCCAGCCCAGCCTGAGAATCCACCTCAGAAACTGGCTCAGCTGGTGTGGCCTCTAATGAGTGGTTGGGTCATGAGGAGGAGGACTTGGGCTGGGAAGGAGGTAGGAGCCCCCAGGGGTTAATTTGCCCACATAGTTCTCAGCTGACTCAAGTCTCAGCCATCAGGCTTCCCTGCACCCCCTGCCTCCCAGGCTACATTTGAGAACCCCAAGGCTCAAATGTCGGACCATTCCTTGGGCCTGGGAGGCTCTCGGGGACATTCTGCTGGCCTTGATCTCTACCCACAAACCCTTTTTCTTCATGGCCACCTCAGCCTCCCTGGAAACCTCTTTTCTGTTACTTCCCCCAGAAATCCTGGCCCATAGCCGTTCCCTCAGGGAGGACCTTCCAGGCTGGTGCCAAGGGGACAGGAGGAGTAGGGGTGGGAAGGTGCACAGGCTTCCCCAGCTCTATGAGTAGGTGTCGAAAATCTGGAAAATGTGATTTCAAGCCCTTGTGCCACTCCATTTGTCCCTGAGAACAAGCTAGAGAAACCTGGGTAGGAATTCTGACCTCGAGGAGTCTTGCCACTGGGCCCCCATCTAACAGGGTGTGCCAGCAGATGTTCCTTGTCCCCAGGGAGCCCCACCTGGTCAGGTAGGTCACCTGGCAGATAAGGACCACACCGCAGGGCTGGGGAGCCCACGGGCAGGGGTAGGCATCCATCTTCCTGCCTTGCCGGTTCTCGCCTAGAGGAAAGGGAAAGCCTGTGCTGAGCATGAGCTCTAGGGCTGCAGCGCTGAAAGGGGGCTGCCCTCACATTTCTCACCCTGACCTGGACCCTCCAGTTTCCATTTCCACCCAGAGCTGGGCTGCTCAATTCAGGTCTAGCCTCAGAGGTCACCAGCCTCCCTGGCATGCTCCAGCTGTTGGGAGTGAGGAGTGGGGCGGAGGTGGGCAAACCACTCTACCTCCCCTCAGTACCTCCTAATTTCCTCTCTGCCCCTCCCCTCTGCCTGCCCACCCGCCCCCTCAGGGCTTGGGTGTGTGAAGCCCAGCAGCATCCAGAGCATCTCGAGGCCCTGTGGCCCCCCCACCCCAAGTGCCACCACTCATGCCTGCTTCCTCACCAGCAGCACCCAGGGCAAGATGGCAGCTACCACGGCCACCACGGCAATGAGGGTGATGAGCAGTAGAGCCCGGGAGCGGCAGCAGAACGACCGGGCAGAGCTGGGTGCCGGTGACGCATCCGAGAGCTCTGCCAGGCTGCGGCGTGGCAGGACACTGTCCTGCTCCCCCAGGGGCATCCCGTGGCGGCTAATGATGAAGATCTGTGGCTCCCGGGCCAGGCTGGGCAGCAGGTCCAAGGGGAGCTGGGTGCTCTGACTCTGGGCTGGCCTCCAGATAGGCTGGGAGCCGGCGAGGGGATTTGTGTGGCCCAGGGTTTCTGGTGGTGGCACGGAGGGCAGGCCCACGGGCACAGCCAGGATCTGGGAGCTTTTGTCCAGCATGGAGGGCCAGCGGGAGCTCTTCTTGCTGAGGAAGGTGACATAGCGGCAAATGGGGCAGACGATGGTCCTCTGGACCTGCCCATCCACGCGGGTGGAAAGTAAGTACTTGACCAGGCAGTCATGACAGAACACGTGGCCACAGCTCAGCGTCCGGCTGGCCCCTTCCAGATCTCGGAACTTCTCGTAGCACACAGGGCACTCGCTGCCCGAGCTGTCCTTGCTTTCTCCTTCTGACATGGCCACTGAGGAAAGGCAGGGCCTTAGCTGTGGGAGGGAAGGGCTGTGAGCATGGTGCCTTTCCTCTCCTTCCTCCCTCTTCTAACTCCTGTCCACCCTCTGCTTACACTGTCTCCTTTCTCCTTGTCTGCCTTCTCTTTCTTTCCCTCCTGTCTTTCCTTTCTTCAGTTCTTCCTCAGTGGCCTATTTGCATTAAACTAAGGCCTGAGACCTGGAGTCTAAGACCTTGAGGAGGAGAGGTGCTTCTGGATGGGAACAAAGCAATGAGCGTTCCCAACCACACTGGACTCTGGAAGAAGGTGTGTGGAGTGTGATGATGGTGTGGCCTCCCTGATCCCTCACCTCAACCGTGACGTGCACACACGGTGAGATCATTGCTCTCCTCTTCCTGGTTGGTGCTGGAAGTGAGGGTAGGAGCACCTAGATCTCAGGGGAAGTAGGTGGCTAAGCAGATGAATCCTCTCCATCCTCTCACCCCTCCTCCCCCTGCTTAATCCAGGCTCCACTGTGGGTCTGTGCCCAGAGTGGCTGTTTTCCAGTAAAGGTCTGCTCCTCAGCCTCCCTGTTCACATGTTGGCTGGCCCATTGGGTTGTATCCAGCCATTGGATTGCATTCCTTTGTGCTAAGTGTAGCTATAAAGCAATGACTGTTTTGAAAATAAAGCTCAAAACTTACACATCCAAATGCCTGCTAGCCCTCCACGTAGTCACAGCAAGTTGTTGTGGGCTCATTCCTCCAACTACCACAGCTCAGTCATTCTTTGAATTATCCTTACAGGCCTGCTGGAGGCAGCGAGAGAAACTTCTACTTAACCTTGGCGAAGGCAGAGTCTCATTCTTTGAGGATGTGTCTGGTATTTTGGGAATGTCCAAAAGTCACTGGGCACCAAGCCTGATGAGAAAGTAAATTAATGCTCAAGTGGCAAGGATAATAATAATAGTAGTAATATATTAGTTTAAATCAAGGATATGGATTCACCCATAAAGTAACAAGTAGACAATATATGAGAGCAGAAGGGAGAGGCCCCAGACATATTCGTAGCAATGGTAGCCTTGTGGGATTAAGTGAACAGCTTCCCAAGATGATTTATAGGGAAACATCCTTTTGGGAATGTGGTGAGGTCCAGTGTCCTCACTGAAAAGTCCCCCATATCACAACTATGTGGCCTGAATTCATCTAGATCATTCCCCTTAGAAGGAATTTCAATTATGACATATTCTTCAACAATGACATAGGAGAGATCCTTGGACACTGATGACTAGAACTGTGTGGCAGCCCCCAGATTTGACAGATGACAGAATGGGAACACAATCAGCTCATAGGAAGGACAAAGTATAGTCAGCTAATAGGAAGGACAAAGTATAGTCACAGATATTTTGGAGTTTCTCATCTCTTTTGGCTTCATTCCAAATCCATTTTACCAAATTGAAAATGTCCCATCATTAAGCAAGCAATGAGGAGGGGGGTTCCAGGGGACCAGGAACCCTGGAGGTTCCAGCCAAAATATTTTCAGGAGTTTCCAGTTGTGGTCACTAAGGTGGTCAGTGTAACCTCTAGAATAGATGGGGGTTTCAACTGCTCTGACCCTGGGGCTTGGTTCAAATTCTTTATATATCCATAATGTCTGAGCTTCAGTTTCCCATCTGTAAGAGTGGATTGGTAGTAACACTACTACTCTCCTCACAGAGTTGTCCTGAGAATTGCGAGCTAATGTGCCTGATTACAGTAAGTGCTCAGTAAATGGTAGGTGCCATTGTTGGAGCAGGCCAAGCCCTTTCCACTGCCACTATTGCCTTCCTCTCTTCCCTCTCCTTCCCATGTAGGAGTCACATGGATGATTAAGAAATCACATCCCCCTGTCACAGGGAAGTTCTCCTCCAATTAGAATAACTGAACAGTAGTAAATGATGGGCAAAAGATAAAAATTAAAATGGTGGTTCTAGTGTTTCTTAATCATTTTCTTTTTATAACACATTTGGGAATATTTAAACTAAACCAGGGTTACTCTCAGGGTAACCATGATTTTCTGAAGCCAACCAACTGCTAATGCATCCCCCCTACATTCATAACAGGTATGTGGTGAAAATTTCATCCCTCCACCCCTCCATCTCTCCTTCCCTCTAGTTATTCAACAAATGCCTGTGGAGCACTTGCTGTGTTCTAGGTATTAAACAAGGCATCACAATGCTCCTGAAAATCCATGAAATTTTAGAGCCCAGTGGACATAACATTTTTTGAAAGAGATTTTTCTTAGAATGAGGAATGATGATCAGTAACTTAAGTTGTTTGAGTATCTAGGTTTCAAAATAGGGAAGAAAATTAAAGCAGATAGATAAGAGAAGAAACTCTCAAGGCCATTCCATTAAATCTGGTTCATAGGTGAGCAGACCTAGGTCTCAAGGGGGAAGTGACTTGTCCAAGGTTGCTTGGAGAGGCAATGGAGAGGGAGATGGCAGGGAGAGAGTCCATAGTTGATGAAGAGGACATTATTTGAATCGGTCGATAGATTGGATGAGTAGGTATTAGCTGAGTAGGGGAGCACTCTTTTCCTTGGCACGCGTAGGGGAAGGAGGAGAGTTGGAGGAAAAGTAGAAGGAACCCAAGGACTGCAGAAGGCACCCCAAGTTTCCACTGATGTCCTCTCTGGGCAATCATTTCTATCCTGTGCTCAGGAGAGGCCTGCTGTTCATGCCTGGACAATGCCACCCTCCTTCCCACCTTCTCACCTCCCTTTCTCAACCCTACTCTGACCCCTCCCTCCTGGTGTGCCTTCCTTTCCCTTGATTCCCTTTCATTCTCCATCCTTGAGTTCCTATTAGAGAGCTCACTCCATCTTGGGTGCTAGGGGAGGGTAGAGAGCAGCAGAAGGAATGCAGGGAACCTACTGTATTGGGGGGCACAAACCAGCCAAGTAACAATGCCAGGTATGATGTGTTAAGCACCCCCTTGGTGCTTGAGAAAACTGGTGGGGGTTGGTGGAGGACTGGAGTCTTCCTAGGTGAGCTGGGACCAGTGTCGACTAATAATAAATAATTATTACAGCCACTATTTATTGAACACTAATTATGTGCTTGGCATTTTGCTTCCCTTCCTCATTGAATCCTGACAACAACTCTGGGAGGTAGATATTATCACCATTTTACACATGAAGGAACTGAGGCGTCAGAGCTTAAGTGTAAGTCCTATGGATAGACAGGGAAGACCTGGGATTTGAGCCCACTTTAGCCTAGCTACACGGCCCTTGCTTTGTGCCCCTGCTTCCAGCAAGGATTGGATAGGCCTCCCGGAGGGCTCTCCAGACCTTGGCCAAAGGAACAGAGGAAGAAGTGGGAGCAAAACGAACATCCCAGCCCTCAGACGCCTTTAGATTTTGAAAGATTTACCAAACATCTGTGGGTGCAAACACCTCACGAGAGCTCCAGAATCCAGTTGTGTACATCAAATATGTAATATGTGCACAATTTTGTATGTCAGTCATACCTCAGTAAAATCTGTGTGTAGGTTTAAAGGAATAGATGAAGAATCACTGATGGGAAAATAACCGCCAAATTTCCCTCCTCAGAGTGACTGTAAACAGGCTGCCCCTCTGGCCACCTATAAGACAAGGGAGGGCTGGTGAAGAGAGCTGACCTCTTGAAGCCCCAGTTCCAGCTCACCCACTGCAGCAGCCCATCGCGAATACCCGTTGGAGCTGTTAACAGCCCAGTGTTCTGTGCCCCCAAGACAGTGACACCTTTAGACACCTGGGCTTCCCTCCTAGAACCCCAGTGTGAAGTCACTCACACACACACACACACTCTCTCTCTCTCTTTCTCCCACACCCTTGATCAGTGTAAAACCGTGTCAGGTTTTGACTGGATCCCACTCCTTCCCAGCCCCAGACTTACTGTGGCGGGACTAGGGAGAGTCGCATCCACTTCTCCACCCGGGGCCTCCGAAGAGCAGGTCTGAGCCACCCAAGGTGTTGGGCAAGCAGCAGGTCCTGCTGCTGCTGTCACTGTGACGGCGGGCGCTGAGGCATTTCCTAATGACTGAGCAGGTCGGGAGGACAGCACCGGGAAGTGAATGTCGCCCAACCCGTTTGAGGCCAGGAGGGTTTGGCAGCTGGAGGAGTCAGGTGATCTTGAAGATGCTAGGAGAGGAGCCCCCAGCCTGAAAGGGAGTCCCAGGTGGGTACCAGAGACCAGCCGCAGGTCTCACAATGGAAGCAGTGACCCAAACTTTGACTGAGGCTTCTCATTCTTGGGTTTCCTACCCCAACAGTTAGAAAGTCATGCTGCAGTCCCTCCACCCACCTGGCACCAGCTCAGTGATCTCACCTGCCCCACCGTCCACAGGGTGAAGGGGTCAGATCAGTGTCGAGAAGGCCATGACGTCCAAAGTCCAATGCAAATATTTGGGTGATGTGACTGGGTGCTTTTGTCATTCTTAGAACACAGAGACATGGAGAGGGCAGAAGATGAAACACTACTGGGGTAAGGAATGAGGTAGAGGAAAGTCAGTGGAGTGGAAATGCATGCCCCCATGGCAAAAACTTCCTAATCTCATATGAACTGACAGCATGTTTCAGAACAGCTTGTATAATTACGTGGTTCTCTTTATGGAAATGGTAATATATGTTCTTTTTTTATAGGAAAAAATCTGGAAGAAGACACATAAAACTGCTGATAATTATTTTCTCTGGAGGGATTGTCTAAATCACAAATTCCAGTGATATGTATTTTTTTTTTATCCTGAATGTATGTTTCTCTTGTGACTAGGGGGGTGGGGAGGAATAAGAATATGGCAGGGACAAAATCAGAAAAGATTAGAAACCATTTTGGGAGATTTCTCCCTTACCTTCTCCTATCCCCCAGTTTTCTCAGGACTGGTGACCAAGTCTTTAAGATTTTTTTTTTTCTGGGGAAAAAAAGGAGTTTCCTGGATGAGCGGGACCCCATATGGCAATCCAGGACAAGCCCTCCCCCATCCAAGCATCTGTGGCCTGACTTCGTTTTGTTTTTTTTTTAAAGATTTATTTATTTATGCATACAAGAACAAGGTTACAGGCCTGATGTGTGGCTATATGTGTGAGAGAGGATTCATCAGAGACAGAGTGGGAGCAGAACAGGAGGACTGACTGAAATAAACTGCTGAGGGGACCAGCAGGTGAGACAGGAGAGGTCTGCTGTGCCATGGGGCGGCTCCCTGGCTGATCAAACTCATGCTACAGTGGCTGAGATAGCTTCATAGTGCTGTGTCTTTAACCCCTGCACCACCAGGCAGGCCCTCTGACTTCAGTTCTTGAGGCTGATGGGGAAGACAATCATGACTACCTTGCCGAGGGACATGGACATGGCTGATTAACCAGTTGTCTGACCGTGTCTCATGTTCTTTCCCTAGGAGGTGAATATGAGGACTCCCAGATTTAGCAAATGGAAACACAGACTTCCCAGCTAAATGTATATATCAGACACACAGATTTTTAGTATAAATATTGTCAATACAATATCTGAGACCACTTTGTATGGAAGAAATATTTGTTTTTCTCATACTCAAATTTTACTGAGCACCTTTATTTCACAAATCTAGTCCCAGAGAGCTCCCCAGATTTTTCTTCCTCCATCAGCATCTCCAGGGGTCCCTTTAACAGCTAATTCCTGACAATGCCTAGGACTTTCTGGAAGTTCCTGACTAGGAGTCTCAAGTACTTGAGTATCAATACCCCTGGAGGGGAACCAGTGAGAGAATTCATTAGAGACAGAGTAGGGAGGAAGGGCCCTCCCTAGGCACAATGGATTAGGATGCAGCACTGCAAGCTGTCTGCAGACGCTTCATGTGAGTTTAATCCCCGCTCCGGAGGTGACCCACATGGCACGGCAGACCTCTCCTGACTAAGAGGACTGGGATATCTCTTCAGTTTGTTCATGGCTTAGTGAGCAAAGCTCTGTTGCAAATCCCCTTTCCCTCAGTTTTATAGTGTCCTGCTTCTCTCAGCTGAGAAGGCAAATGCAGGCTGACTGAGGAAGAGGCATTTTCAGCTCACACACAGATGGGACCAGCAGTCTCTGCTCTGCTCAGGCCGCATTGGACAGTTGAGTCCAGTTTTTTTTTTTTATTATAACAGGTTATTTTTACATCATTTTGTGCCTTTTTCCATCTCAGTTGTAATACCCCAGACTTCCCCTCACCCATCACCAATTCATCTGTGTGCCATCACCATAATCCAGTGCACTGCCCCCCCCCTCATTTTTTGGTCCCATTCCCCACTGCACCTCCGTAAAATGTCTCTGGTATATAGTTGTGCGCTATTATTATTATTTTTCTTCCTGGTCCTTTATGTTCCTGCTATGAGTGAAACCATCCAGTATTTTTCTTTTTCTTTCTGGCTTATTTCACTAAGCGTGATCCCTTTCAGTTCCATCCATGTTGCTGCAAAAGGCATGAGTTTATCTTTCATGATTGCTGAGTAATATTCCATTGTGTATACGTACCACATTTTTTTAATCCAGTCATCTACTTTTGGGCATTTGGGTTGATTCCATGTCTTTCCTATTGTAAGCAAAGCAGCAATAAACATGGGGGTGAGTCTGGTTTTGAGGCCACTTTGGGGATGATGTGCAGAGACACAGAAGCATGTTCTGGGGGAGAAGCCTGCCAGTATGGGGATGAATCTGGAGAACACTTTGACCCTATAGAATGAGGCCCTCCTAAGATATACCTTTCTGAGTGTTGGGAGCTACAGCTGAGGGAAGGGTCCTGCTGAGGCTAGCTGACCGCTGATTGACTGTGGGCGTGGTTTCTACATGGGATGAATACTTGACCAGGACAGAACTCCTCAAATACCAGAATCATCTGGAAAACTGATTAAAGGTACAGATTTCTAGGCCCTGTCTCAGGATGGTGCAAGTTTTGGGAGAGACCTGGGAAACTGCATTTTACATTTATTTATTTTTAATTGGGTGGATAAATGAATGGATCCATGTGTAATGATGCAGGATTAGTGCACAATAATGGTAGAGTCTGGATGTAAAGTAGATGGGTTTTCATTGCAAAATATTTCAAATTTGCTGTGTCTTTGGAAAGATGTTAGGAAAAATATTCATTTTAATTTCTTGAATAAGTAATGCAGACAGATGATTTGAAAAGGAAAAAATATTAAGAGACATGCAATGAATTTCACTTCTCTTCTTGTCCCCCGTCTGTCCATTTCTTTCTCTCTCTTTTTTAATGAAAAATGAAGAGAAGAAATAAGAGGTTCTTGCACCTGATTCCCCACCAAATATTGGAGGGAAGTTGGGGTATAGGGTGGAGTTGCAGGGATGAAAGGATTTAGAAGAGACATAATGGAGAACACAAAAAGCAGATTTATACCCTGCAGGGGAACAGGGTACAAAATGGCAGATTTCATCTGCCCCATCTGCCTTCTTCCTATGCACTCCATAAGATAGCTATTAACTTATGCTTACTATGATGGCCACTATAAAAAAAAAACCAGAAAATAACAGGTCTGATGAGGATATGAAGAAAATGCCACTCTTACCCACTGCTGGTGGGAATGTAAAAATGGTGCAGTCACTACTATGGAACATTGTAGAGCAATTCCTCAAAAATTCAAAAATAAAATTATATGATTCCACTTGTGGCTATAGTCAAAGGATTTGAAAGCAGGGACTCAAACCAATATTTGCACATGGCAGCATTCTTTACCCAGCTGAAAGGGAGAAATGACCTGCATGTCCATCAATGCATGGATGAGTAAATAAAAGGTGGCATTTACAGAAAATAGAAAACTATTCAGCCTTAAAGAAGGAAATTCTGACACATGCTACAACATGGTTGAGACTTGAAGACATTGTTATGTGAAATAAGTCAGACTCAAAAGGCAAATACACTATTCTGAGAGTAGTCAAATAGTCAAGTAGAAATAGAAATCTATAACCTATAATAGAAACAGTCAATAGAAAGTAGATTGGTGGCTACAGGGATGGATCAAGTTAATTATTCAGTGGGTACAAAGATTATTCAATAGGTATAAAGTTCTAGGGACAGATGGTGATGATGGTTGTACAACAGTGTGAATCTACTTAATAACACTGATTCGTACACTTTAAAAGATGGTTAAGATAGTAAATTTTATGCTATGTGTGCTTTACCACTGTTTAAAAAAGTAGGCAACTGTTGCCATTAGTAGTAATTCTTGTCAAGGGTATAATTGATTTATATATATATACATTAGCAAATACAGATAAAAGATCCATATTCCTCCTTTTTCTACCTAAAAGTAGCATAATACCAGCATGCTTCTGCATCTTGCTTGTTCTGTTCAGTCCTTTTAGCTTTCTCTATTACTAGCACATATGCAGTCTAAGTTTTCAGAATCTGTTTTTTAGCTCAGGCAGGGACAGCCTATTTGGGAATGTCTGACCTGGAGGGTGAGTGGCGTCCTGTACACCTTAGAGATGTGCAGCTTCCTCCATGCCAGGTGGAAGAGGACCAGAATTTGACGTGCCTCCTGTCACTATCCAGCCACGTCTACAGTATCTCACTGTAGTGTTCTTCATTCTAGCATCCCAGGGAAGTGGGTGTCTGTGGCTCCTGGTTCTCCTGCTCACCTGGAGGCACTCTGGGTGTCCACGCACAGAGGCACTCTGTGACTGTCTGTGTGCTTTCTTGATGGGGGCAGCAGGCAGGGGCCACCCTAAAAGGATGGAGTCATTCATGCCATTTAGAACTTATGCCAGGGCTGACATTTAAAGGCTAAAGTGAGTCACTTCAAATATCAAAGTTGAGGGGTGGGAGCAGGAAGGAGTCTTGGGGAGCAAAAATACAGCCAGAAACTGCAGGACCCTTAGCAGGTAGCCAGATGGAAGGCCAAGCCTGGGGAAGGGAGTGCAGAAAGAACCACAAAGTATGGAGAATCCCCTGGTTCCCAGGGAAGTCTACCCAGAGACTTCAGTGACAGCTCAAGATGTCCTTCTTACTCCCCTGCCGCAAGCTAGCCTGGTCTAATTACTCAGGCCTTCCCTGAGACCATGGGGGGACCCTGGATTAGTGCAGCCCTGACTGTCTCCTCAAGCATTTGCAGTTGTTGCCACCTGGACCTGCTTAGGTCCAGCCAGCTTAAGTCCCTACTATGGGATTTCGGTTTGTTCTTGCTCCTGTGAATTCCCCACACTCACCTCCTCACCTCAAGTCTGCCTACGCCTTTGAAAATCTCTGTCTAGCCACCTTTGTTCCCTCTGTCCCACCTTCTTAGGCTCTCCCCCATTACTACATAGCCTGGGGCTGCTGGAGGATGGGGAGATACCTGGAGCCTTTGAACAGAAAACAAAGACACCCCTCCTCCATATTGACACCAGGACGCACAGGCTTCTTTTCATTCCCAACTCTTTCCGGCACAGCCCCCTTAGCCTAGCCCATACAAGAGTAGGCAGCAGTCTCAGGACATCTTCTTGGGTCTCTCCCCAAGAAGACTTCCATAGCTCCCCACTGCCCTCAGTACAAAGCCCATACTCCTCAGTGAGCGCATGAAGCCCTCAGTGCTTATTAAAAACACTAGAACATCAAACCTACAATTTCGGGGGTATGGATGCTTAGAAGGAGGGGAGACCAGGCTTGCTGCAGACACCCCCTCCCTCTTAGCTATTTTGTATGTACCACAGGTGTGGCCACAGGTGGTGGCTTTTAGTTCAGGTCCCTCAAATGCCTGTGTGTGTGTGTGTGTTTTCCTGACATGCCTTTCTACCTCATCACCTTCCCCCCACACCCTTCTCTGTATCTTTTAAGAACTTGAGGGAGGGGATCCCAACTCATCTGAGACTCTAACACAGGGAGCTGAGATCATCAAAGCTCAAATAATCCAAGTCTGTAGAATGAATAAGTCAAGCCTAGCTCAAGTGTCTGAGGTGGTATGTGTACGTGCATGGGCGCTTAGAAGATTTTGGGCAACACTGTCATTCTACTTTCCATCCTGAGCTCCTTTGGATTCCACACCAGCCTTTCTGTACCAAAGCCTTAATAGACTGAGATCCTCCTGTCTGGCTGGAGACAGGAGAATGAGGCGCCCGAAGGCTAGAGCCTACCTTTAGCCACTGCAGGCTGAGGTTGTCTTTAAAAGAGCCAGATCTTGGGCAGGAGCTCCAGGAGCTGAGTCTGAAGTGAGGGAAACGGGGTGCACAGGAATCTGAGGGTTTTGAAGACGGGAATCCCAGGAAGAACCTAATTTAGTGGTTTGTCTTCGCATACAACTGTTTCCTTGATTTATAAAACACCGAGACATGTTCTGAACTTTAATACCTAATCTCCCCTCCTTCTGAGAACTGTACCCATGAAATCGCAGGTTTGATGTTCTAATTATGTTTTTAATAAGCAGCAAAAATGAATACACACTGTCAGGTAAAACAAAGGTTGGCTGTGTGCCTGCTGAAGTCGTGCACACAAACACGGTGTACGCCCCGACTGGGCACGCACGAATGAGGGGTGACCTCAGGGGAGCAAGTAGAGGCTTGAGGTTGGGGAGGGGTTGGGGGTGGCTTGCACCGCTGAGCCCAAGGCTGAGAGCCCTATGGACAGAAAGCCACAGAATGGGGTTAGACGAAAGCATCCTGAGAAAAGTCGACAAGTCATTTGGACTTGACCACGAAGCTGGCAAGGACGCACGGTGACCTCAGGATGCAGGCTCAGGGAGGAGACAGAGACTAGCAGGGGTGGGGCACCCGGCGAGCAGGAAGGGGTGAGTAATGCACCAAGCCCGCAATGAGCCTGGCGCCCCCTGTGGGGCCGCGTTCCTGCCACTCACCTGCCTGCGCTCGTGGCCAGACTCCCTCTCACGTAAAACACACGGGACTTTAAGTCACAACTCCTGTTGCAGAGAGGCTCTGGGGTAGGCGGGGCAAGGAAACCTAGAGAGGACGGGGGTGGGGGTGGGAGTTTGTTCTTGGGGACCCGGTTTCTGGAAGGGAAACCCCTCTGGATGGGGGGAGTGGTGGTGGTGGCTGCAAATGAATCTCTGATGGAGGATTTACTTAGCCTTCACTCTTTATCTCCAAACCGAAAGGCTTCCTGACAGCTCAGAGTCTCGATGCTTGAGACAGACCAGGGTCGGGCTAGGACAGAGTCAGGAGTGAAAACAACTTATTTTCTGACATAAAAGTAGCACTACTGTTAGGGGTTACTGAGGGATTTATAAAGATACATGAAAGAGAAAAACAAGTTGCAAACCACCTCTGCAGATAACCTCTATAAATATTCTGGTGTTTATTATTCCTTGGTTATGTGAAAAATAATTATATATTACATAATACACGATTATAATATATAATTATTTTTAAGAGAAGTGGGATCACATTGTATACATTCTTTCAGGACCTGATTTTTTTCAGTTGTTATCTTGTGATCCCCAATAAACATTCTTTTACACCCTCATTTTTACTGGATGTAGTCATTTCATCTATTGGTTGATATTTAAGTTGTTTCCAATTTTCACCATTAAAATTTTTCTGTGATAAGTGTTTTATTGCAAAATCTTGATGTTATTTCCTTCCACTAAATACTAGAAATGGAATCAATGAGTCAGAGTATAATTTTTAAAGACTTGTAGTGGATATTGTTGAATTTTCTTTCCTTATAGCTGTACCAGTTTAGACTCCCCTCAGCAGCAGAAGAAATTGCTTTTTGTCACCCTCACCCACCTTGCCTGGGTATTATTATAACTTTATCTTGACCCAAAGAAGAATATCTTAAAACGGTCTACTTCTTTCTGTCATCACTGTTATTGTGACTTGAGACACCATCACACCTTGTTTGGAATGTGGCACTAGCTCTTTAATACCTCTTCCTGCTTCCATGCTCCTCCCCTAATGCTGCCCTCCATGGTCTATTTCTGCAGGACAGTCATTGTTATCTTTAAAAATGTACAATTGGGCCCTCCCTGGTTGTGCAACTGGTAAGGACGCAGCACTGCAAGCTAGCCACAGCTGCCTCAGTGTGAGTTCGATCCCTGGCCTCTGGAGATGGTCAACATGGCGCAGAGACCTCTCCTGTCTCACCCGCTGCTCCCCTCAGCAGTGTACCTCATCAATCTGCCTGTTCTGTTCCCCACTCTGTTTCTGGTGAATTTTCTCACCACCTCTGCACCTCTGGACTGTACCCCAGTTCTGTATGCATAAATAAATAAATCTTTTTAAAAAAAAGAAATTACTTTTCACAAGAACCAAGTAGAAATTTTAGAACCAAAAAATGCAGTTAATGAAATAAATCTTTTTAAAAAAAAGAAATTACTTTTCACAAGAACCAAGTAGAAATTTTAGAACCAAAAAATGCAGTTAATGAAATAAATCTTTTTAAAAAATAAATCTTGTTTTAAATAAAGAAATCTTTTTTTTAAGGATTTATTTATTTATGCATACAGAACTGGAATACAGGTCAGAGGTACAGGGGTGGTGAGAGGATTCACCAGAGACGGAGTGGGGAGCTGAACAGGCAGGCCGATGAAGTACACTGCTGAAGAGCAGCAGGGGAGACAGGAGAGGTCTGCTGTGCCATGTGGGTCACCTCCCAGGCAGGGATCCAACTTGCACTGGGGGGGCTGCGGCTTGCCTGCAGCACAGCACTTTAACCCACTGCACCACCAGGCAGGCCCTAAACTAGGAACATTTCTTTTTTATTTTATTTTTAAATTTTATAACATTTTATTTTTACATCATTTTGTACATTTTTCCCCCCATCTCAATTGTAATTCCTGCAGGTTCCCATTACCAAGTCACCCGTGTGCCATCACCATAATCCTGTGCACTTCCCTCCCGTTTTTTATCTCGTTCCCCACTCCACCCCCACAAAATATCTCTGGTATATGGCTGTTCATTATTCTTGTTATTTTCTCACCTGGTTCATTATACTCCTGCTATGAGTGAAACCATCCGCTATTTTTCTTTCTCTTTCTGGCTTATTTCACTAAAAACGATCTTTTCCAGCTAAACTAGGAACATTTCTTAATAATGTCTTTTAACTCTTGGTAATTCTGCTATGAACTCACCTGTATCTTTCTGTATCTTATTTATTTGGTTTCCTTTTCTTACTGATTTTAAGTGGATATAAATATAGGTAAATAGAAAAATATCCATGGCAGTTATTTCTGCCCACTTGTATCTATGCAAAGTGTCTTTTATACTTCTGTCCCTTTTCCTAGTAAACCTGCTCTTTTATGTATATATATATTAAAAAGATATGTGTGTGTGTGTAAAGAAAAATATCCATGTAAATGTTGTTAGTGAGAGGAGGAACTGTCTATTGCAGTCTTAGCTAAGCTTTGTACCCAGTGGATGCTCCATGGAGAGGGGCAAGAAGCTAAGCAAACAGTGGGTGCTGTACTATTGTGCGTTAGAGAATAAGGAGTCATTTCATCCAATGACAGGTCTAGTGAGTGGTGAGTGCTGAAGGTTGCAAAGAGTGAGAAGAAATAAATCAGGCTGGAAAGAATCACAGGCATCCTCTAGAAAATACTCAGTCCACTGTGGACAGCGCGTGGAGCAGACCCACTTAAGACCACCAGGTGGCGCTCCAAAGACAGCCCATTGCCCCCCAGACTTTCCGTGCTTGAGCACGGAGAAGTGTAAACTTGACTGAGACTCGGGGAGCTGTTTTGCAACAATTCCAGGCCGGGTATGTTCACCGTGGGTTCTAGCGATTTGAAAGAGAATTTATAAGCTCTTGGCATTCTTTTCACAGGTTTTAATGGTAAGCAGGGGAAGCAAGGCAGCAGGGAGACAGTAACTTGAATCCCCTTCCCAGGGTGACTGGACCCTTTGACCCCAGACTCCCTAGGCTCAGGTGTGCACACTTGCACTTGCTCAGACGTCCAATCAGGCAGGCGCACCCCACACCCACAGCCTTCTGCGTCAACAAGATCAAGTCCGTAGGTGATAACGACAGAGGCCAATGGTATAAAAAGCCTGATCAACTTCATTTACCCTATAGGAGCCTCTGATACTCTTCTTTTGGTCCCATACTTCCTCCAGAGGTGGAAGATCAGAAGCCCTCTGTTTCTTGCCCCTGTGCTTGCACACCTGTGGGTGTGGTGCCTGTATATTCAATTCAATTCCTTTCAATTTAGAGCGGCTCACACTTTGGTAAGCAAAGTGAAAATGCAGGACTTTGGTAAGTGAAAATGCAGGACTCTGATTGTGCAAGACTGGGGTAGGGCCTGAAGTTCTGCATTTCTAACTAGCTCCCTGGTTATGACTCTGTTCAGTAGTTTTAAAATATAGGATTCTCAGTCCCTACCCTCACTGGGTGATCTTGGGGAGATAAAACATCACCCTAGAAAAGGAGGTACCAATGAAAGGCCTTCGGGGCTCTTACCAATAGTCCTTCTCCTATATGGTATGACTAAGTGACCTGCAGCCACTGCGGAGGTGAGAGGTACCCAAGGTGACTCGGGGTGGGGGGAGGGTGGTGGTAGTAGGGGTATCTGATCTGATAAAGACCAAAGGAGTTGGTTGGAGGGGCAGATTTAGAGAGATGGAAAGGAGGAGGCCACCACTAATTGATTATTAGGAGACCTAGGAGGCCAGTTGCACATGTGAGCTCATTTAAGCCTAAACAGAACTATGAGATCAGAACTGGTATTGCCTCCATTTCACACGTGGAGAAAATTGCCTTTGGAAGCACAAAGCCATTCATTCAAGGGCTGACAGTGGTAGGTTGAGGCTCTTTGTTCTAAAGTGCATTTTCTTACATCCCATGCATGTGCTATGCAAAGATCTTTTCATTTCCTACCTTCAGAAGTGGCAGCTCTTCCCCTTCCAAATATGGGGCAGGTGCGTACACGGTGCAGTGGAAGTGGGGAAGCTTGAAAGCCTGCCTTTCAAGGAGTTTGAATGTGACTTTCTTTTCTCCGCAGCACTGAAATCTTGCTCAGCTTCAGCTGAGCAGTGACACTGGCAGGGTTGCCTCACCTCTGGACTGCAGGTCCCAGCCTTGCTGGCCGAAACCGCTTCCTGTCCTTGAGCCGCTTGTGTCAGAAGGTGAACCGCTTCCTGTTGACTCTGACTTTGTTGCAGCTGCTTCAGCAAGGGCTGCCGCGTACTGCCATTGATCTGATCGGCAAGACCCTGGACAGCATAGAACCAGGTACTTTGGGATGGTGCCAGTGGGGGGATCTGCTCCCGAAGGTCTGGGCCAGGTGGGGCAGGCCTGCGGCTCATCAGAGTGGGGTGCGCCTGGCGGTCTGAGGCTCCTTCTAAGTGGGTGAGGGCAGAATGCTCAGGCTGAGGTCATTTTGTGAAGTTGTTTATGTTTCCTTAGGGAAGAAAGTGGGGTTGACCCCAGGGGTGTACTTTGAAGGCTCTCTGAAACCACATCCTCTGCCCAAATCCCTCTAAATCTTTCTCCACCTTGATTTGGTTTTGTATCCAGGACTGGCCAAGTAGCATTTTTCTGGGCTGCAGAGAGAAGCTCCTTGGGTTTGGACAGGTTTATCTGGGACTGACTGAGACTGAGTGTGTATATTGAATTGCGCTGTGGTGCAAGTAAGGAACTCTCCTGAAGTCCTGGTTCCTTGTCTTAATTTAAAGCAAATCATTTCACTCTGAACATGTTTTCTTGCCTACAAGTTGGCAAAATGGAGCTGTGCACTAGTTCCCTGTATCCCCCCTTCGCAGCCCCTTCCCAGCAACATCATTCTGCTTTCTATCTTATCAGTTTGTGCGGCATCATATAGTATTTGTCTTTTTGTGTGGATCCCACCCTTTTCTCTTTCCTTTCTCGTATGGAGGAGGTAGCATTTTCTAGTTTGGGGCTATCTGATATAAGATCTCTATTTTGTCCATATGCTTACTAAACAAAGGTCTCGCTAGATTTAGATTTAGAATACTAATTTTAAAGTCAGTGCGTCGTTGTCTTCCGGCTTTTAGTTGGGAAGTCACATAGTATTTTGTCTGTTGGCCCTTTGTGTGTGACCTGGGTTTATGTCGATGGGAGTTTCTAAGGTTACATCTTCATCCCTGGCACTGAAACTTCATTTGTGGGTAATTTCTCCTTTATGGCACTGTATACACAGGAGGCCCTTTCAACCAGAGTACTCATTTAACTCTGGGAAATTTTCTTGAATCAATATCTTACAATAATTTCTTCTTCTTTAGCATCTCTTTCTAGAATGTCTCACATTTTGGATGTTGGACTGTTGGTTTCTTGCTGTCTTTCGCTTTCCTTTTTGAAAGACTTTCTTAATTTTATGAGCATACCCTTCAACTGAATATTTTTATTTTAACCCTCCTTTTAAAAAAAGGTTTTATCCTCCCTCCTTTTTGCAGTTCTGTGTTCTTGTTTCATGGATGTGTTATCTTGATTTTGCTGAAGATATTTATCAAAGTTTTTTCTTTTCTCATTACTTTTGCTCCCTGCAGGGTATGTATTGCTTCTGAATTATTTTGTGTTATATGTTCTATCTTGTATATTGGAAATTTCTCAAATATTTAGTGGTTTCCTGTTGTTCATTTTTTAAAAAAAAGATTTATATATTTATGCATATAGAACTGGGGTACAAGCCAGAGGTGCAGGAGTGGTGAGAGGATTCACCAGAGACAGAGTGGGGAGCAGAACAGGCCAACTGGCAAAATACACGGGTGAGGGGAACAGTGGGCCGGTCAGGAGAAGTCTGTTGTGCCATGTGGATCGCCTATGGGGCAGGGATCGAAATCCTGCTGAAGTGGCTTAGCTTCTTAGTGCTGTGCTTTAACCCGCTGTGCCACCAGGGAGGGCCCAAATTGTTCATTTTTATAATCAACAAACTAGAAGCTGATCAGTGGCTGCTTGTGTGTGTGTGTGTGTGTGTGTGTGTGTGTGTGTGTGTGTGTTGTGGTTTGGTAGGGAGTTGTTGACTGGGGGCTTCTCCGTAGGATAATCAAGTGGGTAAACCAGGCCAAATGGTTGGGAGACCTCTTTGAAGTTAGTCACTTCTGTTGTGGAAAGCTGATCTGCCTGGAGATTTCAAACCAGGTTGCCTGCTTCCTAGAAAGCTGACCTGTCTGTCAGGGAAGGAAACTGGAGTCTCATCTTCCAATATAAGTTTGAAGCATCTTCTGTTCCTCTATCTTTTCTTTTATGGTGTAGGGACTCAAACTTGCCAGGTGTGTAGGGACTCAAACTTGCCAGGTGTGTAGGGACTCAAACTTGCCAGGTGTGGAGCTTTGTTTGTTTTTTTTTTTTAATTTTATTTATTACAAAGTTTATTTTTACATCATTTTGCACATTTTGTTGTTGTTTTGTGTAGAAGAACTGGGGTATATAGGCCTGTGTGTGTGTGTGTGTGTGTGTGTGTGAGAGAGAGAGAGAGAGAGAGAGAGAGAGCGAGAGAGAGAACAGATTCAAGAGAGACAGAGTGGGGGATAGAACAGGCAGATCCACTGAAATCCACTGCTGAGGGGAGCAGCAGATGAGACAGGAGAGGTCTGCTGCACCATGTGGCTCACAGCCCTGGCCGGGAATCAAACTCATGCTGCAGTGCTGTGGCTAGCTTCATAGTGCTGAGACTTAACTTAATCCCTTGCACCACCAGAGAGGCCTCTGTATTCAGACTTTCAATTTAAAAATTGTAATTTCTCCTTTTATATGTTGTTCTATGATGTCATCATTGAGTACATTCATTAAATTGTGTGGCTATAAAATCATTACCCTATTGATGGATAGTTAAGTTTTTTTTAAACATTATTTTTTTAACTTTAGGGTTACATTTTTGTGCTTCCATATGTGCATTTGCTCTACTCACCCTCCACCAAACCACCAATACCCTATCTGCCTCCCTCACATTTTAATTCTTACAGGGATAAATCTTTCTTTAACAATTCCTGTTTTGACCATGATCCCATCTAAACTTGCTTCCATTGCATATCTGCTTAGCAATCTCTTTTTTTAGGGAAGGATAAAGGTAAGCGTTAATCCTAAAGTGCATTTTCTTACATCCCATGCATGTGC
>NW_004567118.1:28431920-28433824 GCF_000260355.1 Condylura cristata | reverse complement strand
AACTTCCTAGTTTTGAGCAGAAAATGTTTTCCATGGTGAATCCTTGCCGTTTTAATAGTTATATATATATATATTTATTTATTTTATAATATAATAGTTTATTTTTACATCATTTTGTACATTTTTTTAAATCTCAATTTAATTCCCGGGGATTTCCCATCCGTGCACTTCCCTCCCCTGTTTTTGATCCCATTCCCCACTCCACCCCCGCAAAATGTCTCTGGTATATGGCTGATTAATAGTTGTATATTTATTTTATGGAACGTCAGGGAAAGTACAATTGGCAGTCAGTTCTGTTATTTCATAGATATGATTCTTTAGGAAGAGGCTACGTAAGTTTATTTTCTAAAGGG
Organism: Condylura cristata; assembly: GCF_000260355.1. Taxonomy (NCBI): domain Eukaryota; kingdom Metazoa; phylum Chordata; class Mammalia; order Eulipotyphla; family Talpidae; genus Condylura; species Condylura cristata. Next base: position 28,433,471 of record NW_004567118.1, on the reverse strand, counting down.
TGAGTCAATTCAATGAAAAATACAAAGGTGAGAAACAGAAATGGCAAAGGCTGTGAAGGTGGTAAAAAGGGAACACATGGTAGGTAGAATAACAGATCCAAAAATGTCTAATCGCAGTCCTCAGGACCAGTGACTGTTACCCTATATGGCAAAAAGGATGCTGTAGATATGCTTAAGTTAAGGCTTTTGCTATGGGAAGAATATTCTGAGTGATCTGGGTGGGCCCAATGAAATTGAAAGGGTTCTTATAAGAGGTAGGCAGGAGGACCAGAGTCAGAGAAGGTAATGTGATAACAGAAGCTGCCTCCGGAGTGCAACCATGGGCTAAAGAACTCCAAGGTTTCTAGAAGCCGGAAGTGGGAAGAGCTGATTCTTGCTTGGAGTCTACAGAGGGAACCAGCTCTGCCTGGTATATATATTTTTTTATTACAAAAGTTTATTTTTACATAATTTTGTACATTTTTTCCCCGAACAAGCTGATCAATGAAGTACACTACTGAGGGGAACAGTGGATGGGTCAGGAGAGGTCTGCTGCACCATGTGGGTCGCCTTGCTGGCTGAGGATTGAACTTGTGTTGCAACTACTACAGCTAGCCTTGCAGTGCTGCTAGTCAACTTGTTCAAACAGGGAGGACCCTGAAGACCTGAATTCTATACCTGAGTCTGCCATTAACTATGTATCCCTCCCTCTCTGGTTTCCATGTTGTCATTCTTCATCTCAGGTACATTTCTATATTCTCTGGTGTCTGAGATTCTATAAATACAAACTTTGTTACCTTAGCTGTGTGGTCCTGGATGAGTTGTTTAACCTCTTTGATACTTGGTTTTATTATTTTTAATATGGGAACACTAGTAGTTACTGCATGGGATTTTGTGAATGGATGTTTTCAAGCTCTTATTACAGGTCTGTCCCATACTAAGTATCGAATAAGTGAAAGCTATTTTTATTGCATGCCGATTGTTATGTAAGAGGAGGACAATTAGATCACCCCATACTCTGTATATGAAACTCTGTCTTTTCAAAATGAGTTTCAGAGTTTAATCTGTACCTGGGACAGATGCCAAGAGAGCACAGTACAAAGTTACCCCTGGCTACTCACCTCCTTTTTTGGCTCATTCTTTCCCAGGGCCTGGATGTTGTCCAGGTGTGGGTCAAGTAAACAGGCGACTGTTTAACACAGATAAGTAGGCTGCACTGATGTTGGCTGGTAGGGTAAGCAGTAGGAAACCTCGCTTTCCAAATATAAACCATCCATGAGTGTAACAGAGGGGAACTGAGCACTAGATGATATGAATCACTGATGCAAGGATGCTCTTGAGTAAAAGCTGACATACCTTACAAGTTGTGATGAATAAGCTCAGAGTCAGGAGGAAGGTATTGTGGGTGGAGCTGAAGTTTGACTCTTGCTGCTGTGCGTTCCTGGACACATCATCCTTTTCTGTGAAAGAAGGGGCAGGATTAAGGGGCAGGATTCTGCTCCTGCAAAGGACAGTCTGTGCAATGGGAGGCATACAAAATCACGTTAGATGGTACCGGGGTGAATCCTTGCC